>NC_073388.1:5446793-5514293 GCF_028641065.1 Leucoraja erinaceus
TATGTGTTTGTAATGTATGGCTGCAGAAACGGCATTTCGTTTGGACCTCAAGGGGTCCAAATGACAATTAAATGTATCTTGTATCTTGTATCTTGTATATCAATATAATTCCAATCAGTAGAGGATTTGCTTTTACATTTTCTTACAGTGTCTATGATTTATTTTCCTTCGACTGCTCTAAGGAAGATAGAGCTAGTATTTCTATCCCAAAGATCAGTATTCGCCCCTTCTTTTGTTTCTGGGTCATTAATTTTTTCTGCCAAATCTGATCCCACATTTACAAAGAATTTGTTAAAACCATTAACTGCATCATTCATATTATTTATTGTCTTGTCTTTCTCAATAAAATACTCAGGCTAGCCTGTATTTTTGGATCCATTTCTAATAATACTATTTAGCACGTTCCATAAACCTTTCATATTGATCCTATTCTGAATCCACTTGGGGCGGGGAAGATTTCCGCGACTTACTTTCTCATTCAGATTTGCCGCCGATAGAAAAGTGGCACTGGCCGTCACTGCTAATTTTAATCCGCAAACTTGTAACGTTGTTCTTTCACCGTATCTTGGTTCAGGCCATTAACTTGAACTCGATATCCCTTAAGTGCTTCAGTCAAGCGGGCTCTCAACACTAATGGCGCGCTTTTGTAAAAGGCTGCTATCATGAACTGGACTCATGAAAAATTGAACGATAAAACATGCAGTGAATTCAACTGAATTGCAGTGCAGTGCAATGCCTGAGGGTTAACAATCTATGCTGGCACCAACTGGTTACAGAAGCTACAATCACTGCCTATTGTATCCTTCGCTGCATCCTAATGCATATAGACGTCATGTTGACATGCTGTGTGTACGAAGGAACTGCAGATGCTGGTTTAAACCAAAGGTAGACACAAAATATAGTGGGAGTGGCGGCGCCTAACGGCAGCGGCTCGACTACAGACGTCTGTCTTTTTTTATTTTTGTCTTGTTAAATGTATGTCTTGAGTTAGTTTTTATTATTTTTTTTAGCTGTGGGGGTGGTGGGGGGGCTGTGGGGGAAACCGTTAATCTCTTCCCTGTGCGGGGACCCGACTATTCCCTGTCGGGTCTCGGATGTCGTTGGGCCTAACATCGTGGAGCCGGCGGCAACCTCCGGCCGGGACTAACCTGGGGGCTCCAGTTGCAGAGCCTGCGGAACTGACATCGCGGAGCTGGCCAACTTCGGAGCGGGAAGAGCTGTGGTGGCGCGCGGCTGCGACCCGACTTTTGGAGTTCGGAGGCACCGGCCGCAGACCCGGTGGACGGGAACATCGGGAGCTCGCAGGTCCCTGGTGGGAGACCGCTTTTCCCAGCTCCGCAACGGCGACTTCTCCCGCTGGAATCGCGGGTTTAAGGACATGGAGCCGGGGCCTAACATCGCCCGGCGTGGCTTAAACGGCCTCAGGACTTACCATCGCCCGCCGGGGGCTTTAACATCGGAGCCCCAGTTCACCTCGACACTGCAGTTGGACTGCTGGACCACGGGAGAGGGAACAAAGGGAAGAGATAAAGACTTTGCCTTCCATCACAGTGAGGAGATGTTGGAGACTCACTGTGATGGATGTTTATGTAAACTGTGTCAAGTGTGGGTCTTGGATTGTTTTTGTAATGTAAAAAACTGTAGAAATGATATTTCGTTCAAACCTAGGTTTGAATGACAATAAATTGCATTCTATTCTATTCTTCTATTCTAAATGCTGGAGTAACTCAGCGGCACATTGTCACCACGGTGGAAAGTGATGTAGTTGGTGCTGATGTGTGCCCCATTTGGTGGACAAGGATAGTTCAGTTGCAATTTTCCATTTATTTTGAGAAAGGATTTGGTGGTCATATAGGGACTCGAGGAGCTGCAGATGCTGAAACTGACTCCCTTTTGTCCCCCACCCATCTGCCAAACAGCCCTCAAGGTAGACACAAAACGCTGGAGTAACTCAGCGGGTCAGGCAGCATCTCTGGAGAAAAGGAATGGGTGACTTTTCGGGTCGAGACCCTGCTTCAGACTGAGGGTTAGGGGGGTCACGGCCCGAAACGTCAACTATTCTTTCTCTCCAGAGATGCTGCCTGACCCGCTGAGTTACTCCAGCACTTTTTGCAGGAATCCAGTGCCAAGTTTTCATCTGAGCTGTAAACTTGTAACGTTGTTCTTTCACCGTATCTTGGTTCAGGCCATTAACTTGAACTCGATATCCCTTGAGTGCTTCAGTCATCAGATGCAGCAGATGTCAGCGTGGATTCGCGGACAGGGACATCATGTTAAGACCCTGAATACCTTACAACCTAGACTGCATATTGCTTATTTTCCTGGAAAGATATAAAAATATAGTGAAAGGCCTGGATAGAGTGGATGCGGAGAAGATGTTTTGGGTTGTGCGGGTGTCAGGGGTTATGTAGGAGTAGATTTGATGGGCCGAATGGCCTAATTCTGCTCCTATCACTTATGACGGTGATGAAAGCCGACCGCTCCGTTCAAACAGTGTATTGTGTTAGTCGGAATAAATCACAGACACCACACAAAGATTTCCAACAAATGTATTTTTTCTTAAATTACACACATCTTGCAAATGTACATTTAAATGAATACAACTCCAAACTACAAGTGTGTGAAAAGAAGTCACCAAACACGCTGATAGTTTCTCTTCTGCAACGATCTGAGCGAAAAATGGAATGATTCGACTTTGTTTAACTGCAAAAATAAAATCCACTGCCCTGCCAGCCAAATAATAACTACTTTGTTTTAAATGCAACAGCAATCCAGAAAGGTGGAATCTTCCACTGCTGTGCCTTAAGAAAAGGCTATTTTGATTTTCACTTGCATCAGCTGATGCTATCGACTTTAAAAAAAATAAAAAATTGCTTGAATCGAGGTCAGGTCAGACTCGTTTCAGACTTGTCACAGTAGAGAAACTAACTTCACCGCGTTGCAACCTCATCTAAATAGCAAGCACTTCTATTGTTAAAAACCCCGATGGTGAGCATGTTATTGTAAAACTACATCACAGCGTTCCAACTACACCTATTCACTAGAAGTTTAAAAAGTTCAATCCAATAATAGACAATTTTATGTACATTCAGAAAATTCACAAAAGAAAATAGGCAGCGGGAAAGGAGCATTAAAACGGACTCTTCACCACAGAATGCAGAAAGCATGCACGTTTCAAGAATGATAGCACTGATTTAATTAAAAAAACAAGCAAGCAAACTATTTAGAAATCAACGCTTTTTTATTTCGGAACAACTTTTTCCTCGGTTCCATTACATATTCAACTTGACGGCAGGCATCTTGTTTCAAAACCAGATTTTGGTGAAATTGAGCTTTTTTTGTACTTATTTCTACAGATTTCATTGATGTTCGGGGTTAATGGATTAACAGAAAGGTGTACCACTGTGTACTGTTCACCAATGGTTGCCCTGGATCCCAATGTTCATAGGGTCATAGAGTGATACAGTGTGGAAACAGGCCCTTCGGCCCTACTCGCCCACACCAGCCAACAATGTCCCAGCTACACTAGTCCCACTTGCCTGCGCTTGGTCCATAACTCACCATACCTGTCCTATCCATGTACCTGTCTAACTGTTTCTTAAACGATGGGAAAGTCACAGCCCCAACTACCTCCTCTGGCAGCTTGTTCCTTACACCCACCACCCTCAGTGTGAAAAAGTTACCCCTCGGATTCCTATTTAATCTTTTCCCCTGTACCTTGAACCTGTGTCCTCTGGCATAGGTTCCCTTGCCAATTTCTCTGGCAAGGGAAGTCCTCGGCTCCCAGTAACAACCTCCCTTCCCCAATCTACACCATTCTCTGCCACAGAAGGCAGCGGAGGCCAATTCACTGGATGTGTTCAAGAGATTTAGCTCTTAGGGCGAATAGAGTCAAGAGATATGGGGGGAAAGCAGGTACGGGGTACTGATTTTGGATAATCAGCCATGATCATATTGAATGGAGGTGCTGTCTTGAAGGGCCGAATGGCCTACTCATGCACCTATTTTCCACATATCTATGTATCTATGTCTCAAGTCCTCGTTTGCTCATGTGGTCAACTTTGTGGTGACCGAGATAATGAATGAATAAATACTTTATTGTCACTTGTGACAAATCACAGTGAAATTCTTTACCTGCATACCCACGGTATGCCAATAGTCGCCACATAAAGGATGCTGATATACTACTGCACCTATGTTTCTATGTTCCTATTCTGTCTCCTCCTAGACTCCTTCTACTGCACCATCTACCCTCCCTAGACCTTGGTATTTCCAATTGCCAAAGTGGCGTCAACTTTCTTGGCCACTCGACTCCCCTCACCCGCTCCAACCTCACTCTCTGAACCAGCTACACACCATTCATTCACAGCCCTAGGTATTCATTCACAGCTCCCGACCCGAAACATCGCCTATCCATTCCCCCTGCAGATGCTGCCTGACCTGCTGGGTTTCTCCAGCATTTTGTACTTTGCCCGATAGCCAGCCCAAAAGCCAGCAGCAATAATCAAGGATCAGTCGCATCCCCGGCCACTCCCTCTTCTCCCCTCTCCCATCAGGCAAAAGGCACAGAAGTGTGAAAAAGCACACCTCCAGATTCAGGGACAGTTTCTTCCCAGCTGTTATCAGGCAACTGAATCATCCCACCACAACCAGAGAGCAGTCCTGAACTACTATCTACCTCATTAATGACCCTCGGATTATCTTTGATCGGACTTTGCTGGCTTTATCTTGCACCAAATGTTATTCACATTATTCCCTTTATCTTTTATCTGTACGCTGTGGACGGCTCGATTGGAATCGTGTATTGTCTTTCCGCTGGCTGGTTAGCACGCAACAAAAAGCTTTTCACTGTACCTCAGTACACGTGGCAATAAATAAACTAGACTAACTAAACTAAACCAATCTGCATGGCTCAGCAATAAGTGAGACAGAGGGATAAGATTCACATTGGTAGGTAGATGGCACCTTGGAATGATTATATGTAGAGTAAGCCAGATAGTTTGGGAATGGTTTGAGAGAGTGGTTTGCATTCAGGAGTGACTATCTGGAGAAACGCAGTTAACTGCGAATAATTACATAGAAAACAGGGGACCCATTATAGAAAATGCTTTTCAAAGGATACAGAAAACATTGTTGTTTGAATAATACATTACAGTTTTTAAACAATGTTTCTCATCTTTTTTTTATGGCAACAGATCACTCCATCCATTTGCTGAATCATTTACAAGGATTAACACTTTTGACACCACAGTACATTGTCGTCGAGTGCCGGAAAGATGGTGTGAAGAGCACCAGATATTTAAACATGCGTTTCGATGTCCTGTTTTGCGAGACTACATATTGAAGTAAGGGGTCAGGGAGGTAGTCTGCTAAAATGCGGTGGGAGGAACTCCGATTCCTAATTTCTAGTTTAGTTTTAGAGATACTGCACGGAAAGGGGCCTTCGGTCCACCGAGTCCGCGCTGACCAGCGATCCCCGCACACTAACACTATTCTACACACACTGGGGACAATTTACATTCACACCAATCTAATTAAACTACAAACCTGTACGCCTCTGGAGTGTGGGATGAAACTGAAAATTTTGGTTTAAAAAAAAACCTATATGGTCAGGGGGAGAAGGTACAAACTCCGTACTGACAGCACCCGTAGTCGGGATCGAACCCGGGTCTCTGGTGCTGTGAGGCAGCAACTCTGCCGCTGCGCCACCCTGGTTTACAAAATTGCCTTTAAATAATCTCTTTAGAAAAATGGAGTCAAAGGTTCATAGAGTTGTACGGCATGGAAACAGGCCCTTCGGCCCACCTTGTCCATGTTGACCAGCTTGGAATTCTGGCATTCCATTATTGTCTCATAAATCCCTTAATCCTTCCTAAATCAAATATCTCTAAATTCTTCCTAATTCAATGATCTGTCCAAATGACTTCTATAGCTTACTCTGGCAGCTCAAACCCAGCTCTTAAGACCTATGCCCTCGTATTTTAGAATCCTCTAAAAGACACTGCGTGTTCTCTTCCTCACCCCTCAGCCAAAGAAAAAAAATCCCAGCCTATCCAGCCTCTCCCTATAACTCACGACCGCTAGTCCAGGCGACAAACATGCTGGTGAATCTACTCTACGCCCTTTCAAAATTCAATTTTTTTTTCTGCGTTTGCCTAGCCAGCTTCATCCCAAGATTAGGAATCCATCGCATACTCTTTGACAAGGTCAAAAACATGCAAAGATCAGAAACAATTTTTTTTCCCCCTGGAAGGTTTACAAATCTGTTATAGTCCTATTAACATTCTGCTATGTGGAAAGTGATTAGGTTTTCCCCATTATTAAAAAAAATGATCGTAGATGCTACCGAGAATAAAAGAAAGTCATTTGGCCCATTGAATCCAATTTTGTATGAGAATATTACATATCTGTTCATGCAATGTACTTTAAACAAAGTCCTGGGACATTACAGGGAGGAGCTATTTTGCGTACGACATATCACAAATGTATTTAATGCCATGAATAAAAGACAGGAAATGCTGGGATTACACACCAGGTTAGGCAGTATCTGTGGGGAAAAGCACGTGTTAACATTTAGGTCTAAGTCCTTAATCAGAACATTGAGGGATAAAGCATGCTTTAAGTTGCAGAGAAAGGCAGTGATGGGGAAGGGGTGTCGGTAATGGTTCATAACTCATAAGTTATAGGAACAGAATTAGGCCATTCGGCCCATCAAGTCTACTCCGCCATTCGATCTTGGCTAATCTATCCCTCCCTCACAACCCCATTCTCCTGCCTTCTCCCCGTAGCCCCTGGCACCGTAATAGAATGGACATCAATGTTATCTGGACACTTGGTGCTGTCTAAGAAAAAGGAATATGTTTAGGACTACAGATGTTAGTTTAAACGGAAGATAGACACAAAAAGCTGGAGTAACTCAGCGGGACAGGCAGCAAGTCTGGAGCGAAGGAATGGGTGACATTTCTTCAGACAGTCTGAAGAACGGTCTCGACCCAAAACGTCCCCATTCCTTCTCACCAGAGATGCTGCATGTCCCGCTGAGTTACTCCAGCGTTTTGTGTCTATTTTCTGATCCAAGGTCGGATGTGTTCGTATTCCGAGCCATCTCCATCAGGCCAATAAAAGACACAAAGTGGGTCAGGCAACATCTCTGGAGAAAAGGAATAGATGTCTGTGTCTGAAAAGGGGTCTCGACCCAAAATAACACCTATTCCTTTACTAAATGTTTCCATTGAGATATTTCTATCGATTCCCACCAATGTGACTGTGCGTTTCTACCCAGGACTTGGACTGAAACCAACGCAGTCATCTCACATATTGGACATTTAAAACCCAGAGCAGATCAGAGAGAGGATTGATTGAAAGATACAATGTGGAAACAGGCCCTTCGGCCCATCGAGTCCATGCTGACCATCCAGACTAGTTCTATGTTATCTCATGTTTACATCCACTCTCTGCACACTAGGGGGTAGTTCACAGAGGGACAATTAACCTACAAACCCGCACGTTATTGGGATGTGGGAGGAAACAGGAGCACCTGGAGAAAACCCACACTGCCACAGGAAGATCTTCCTGAGGTGTATAAAATCATGAGAGGAATAGATCAGTTAGACGCACAGATTCTCTGGCCCAGAGAAGGTAAATCGAGGATCAGAGGACATAGGTTTAAGTTGAAGAGGAAAAAAATTAATAGGAATCTGAGGGGTATCTTTTTCACACAAAGGGTGTTGGATGTATGGAACGAGCTGCCAGAGGAGGTAGTCGAGGCAGGGACTATCACAATGTTTAAGAAATAATCAGATAGGTACATGGATAGGACAGGTTTAGAGGGATATGGACCAAACACAGGGAGGTGGGACCAGTGTAGCTGGGACATGTTGGTCGGCATGGGCAATGTGGGCCGAAGGGCCTGTTTCCATGCTGTAAGACTTTATGTCTTATGATGACTCTATGGTGTCAGAGGTTATGGGGAGAAGGCAAGAGAATGCGGTTAGGAGTCAGAGATAGATCAGCCATGATTGAATGGCGGAGTAGATATAAGGGGGAAATCCTTTAAAACCGAGATGAGAAGAACTTTTTTCACACAGAGAGTGGTGAATCTCTGGAACTCTCTGCCACAGAGGGTAGTTGAGGCCAGTTCATTGGCTATATTTAAGAGGGAGTTAGATGTGGCCCTTGTGGCCAAGGGGATCAGGGGGTATGGAGAGAAGGCAGGTACAGGATACTGAGTTGGATGATCAGCCATGATCATATTGAATGGCGGTGCAGGCTCGAAGGGCCGAATGGCCTACTCCTGCACCTAATTTCTATGTTTCTATGTCTATGTTTCTAGACTTGATGGGCCGAATGGCCTAATTCTGCTCCTGTAACTTATGAACCTACGATCTTCCTGCTTCTTTACCGTGCCATCCGCCTGACACGCCAGCCGCCAATTAAAGTGCCGCCATTTTATTCCCGCGCGCCCCTTCGTTGCCTAGCAACAGAGAACAGTCCTTCTGTTTCCATGGGAACGCTGAGAGTCCCAAGTTGCCCTGCCTTGAATTAAAAGAAAAATCAAAGCAGAACGCTGAGGGCAACGCTTGAGTCTATCATAAAGTTCTCTTTTTTTAAAATATTATTGTGATTTGGTCTTTCTTTGCAACATTTGAAGCATTTACGCTAGTTTTATGCTTGGCTGGTCTTTTAAGGCAAACGTCAATAAGAGTTTGCCTTCAGTCTTTCTAAGTCTTTGTCTGGTTTAAAAGGACACACACACACACATTGACTGCCACTTTGGTTAACATATTCAATGGAAAATAAAAGACACCACTGTACCCCACTCACAGCCAAATGGGTAATTGTACTTTGTTCAATATATTCTGCGTATCATTGGCAATCTGAATTACTTTCATCTACCAGAGGCTCTGTTCAAAGGGGCAGCATTGTAATATAGACTATACAACGAACTTGGAGGCATAGAGTCACAGCGTGGAAACAGGCCCTTCGGCCCAACCTGCCCACATCCCATCTACACTAGTCCCACCTGCCTGCATTTGGCCCATATCACAAGTTATAGGTGAAGAATTAAACCATTCGGCCCACCAAGTCCATCCCGCCATTCAATCATGGCTGATCTCTGCACCCTGATCCCGTTTTCCTGCCTCCTCCCCATAATACTTGACACCCGTTCTAATGAAGAAATATCCCTCCAGCCCTGTCCAAGCCATGGACCTGTCTAAATGTTTCTTAAACGATGGGATAGTCCCTGCCTCAACTACCTCCTCTGGCAGCTCGGTCCATACACCCACCACCATCTGAGGTAAAGGTTGTCACTCAGAATCCTGTTAAATCTTTTCCCCTTCACCCTAAACCTGTGTCCTCTGGTCCTCGATTCCCCTACTCTGGGCAAGAGACTGTGTGCATCTACCCGATCTATTCCTCTCATGATCTCTTGTTGCATGGCAACGGAAAACAGTCCATCTGTTTCCATGGAAACGCTAACAGGGCAAAGTTGCCCTGCTTAAAAGAAAACTGAATGTAGAACATAGCGGGCAACCCTTGAGTCTATTATAAAGATCTTTTTTTTTTTTAATCTTTTTGTGATTTGGTCTTTCTTTGCAATATTTGGGGCAACGTTTCTATAAGATCACCCCTCATCCTCCTGTGCACAAAGGGATAGAGTCCTGGCCTGCTCAACCTCTCCCTGTAGCTCAGTCCCTCGAGTTCTTGTAAATCTTCTCTCTGCACCCTTTCCAGCTTGACAACATCTTTCCCATAACAGGTTGTCGATTGCCCTACTCTGGGCAGGGGATTCAATAGACAAGAGTGTTTTACTGTCATATGTCCCAGGTGGAACAAAGGTGTGTTTGCCCGGTCTATTCCTCTCACGATGTTGTACACCTCTATAAGATCATCCTCCTGCGCTGTAAGGAAGAGAGTCCCAACCTGCCCCAACCTCTCCCTGTAGCTCAGGCCCTCGAGTCCTGGCAAAATCCTTGTAAATCTTCTCCACACCCTTTCTTGCCGGACAACATCGTTCCTGTAACATGGTGACCATTAAAGTTTGCATGAACCAACCAGATCTCCAGGTGGCTCAGCACTTCAACTCCCCCTCCCATTCCGAATCCGACCTTTCTACCCTGGGCCTCCTCCATGGCCAGAGTGAGTCCCACCACAAATTGGAAGAGCAGCACCTCATATTTCGCTTGGGTAGTTTACACCCCAGCGGTATGAACATTGACTTCTCCAATTTCAGGTAGTCCTTGCTTTCTCCCTCTGGGGAGAAGGAATTGGTGACATTTCGGGTCGAGACCCTTCTTCAGACTGAGAGTCAGGGGTTAAGAGGGAGAGATAGATCAGGCATGATTGAATGTCGGACTAGATTTGATGGGCCGAATGGCCTAATTCTACTCCTATCTCTCGTGAAAGGGAAACGCGAGATATAAAACAAATGAATGTATGGAGAGGTATCGAACAATTGAAAGATGCCCATTCCATTTCTCCAGAGATATTGTCTGACCCGCTGAGTTACTTCAGCATTTTGTGTCTACCTTTGACCATGGCTTATAGACACTGTTTTGGAACTGTATTTTCGACTTAGAATTAACCACATACAACCAACCTCCAGGATGAATTTCCACTCTGAAGGCTTCTATCAACTAATTCCTTTCAAGCAATCCTTTTGGCAGGAGTTCGTAGCCCAAAAATAAAGTTGCTAGCCACAACATTCATTCAAGTGGAGCTAACAGGACTAACTTGCTAGCCACAACATATCTCTAACCAGCTATCACTATGGAATCTAACTTGTCAACATGTTAAAACAAGGGCATGACATTCTGCCGTGAACGTGGATATAACACTGGAGGCAGCATCTTAAGAAATTCTGCTGGCATAAAGTACAGAGAAAAACTCACCATGAATCTTTGAAAGAGATTTTGAGTGCGCTATGTAAGAAACCTTACAGTGCACTTTTATTTGAATTCCACATCAACCTGCAAGCTAAATGTCACACCAAATCAAGCAAAACTGTAATATCCCTTCTCAACCAAGAAAGAAGATTATTCCTACACAGCAGCCATCGATTCCATGCTGATTCTAACCCAGAAGCACATTGACATTCACTTTTCCCTATCAATTCTTTCAAAGAAAATCCTCCGCCACCAGATTTTACAAGTATTCTATTAACTCTATTCAGTAAGTTTAGTTATAAACAGGTTTGGATAATTGCACAGTGAACACATTCACAAATTAAAAAAGTTTAAGAACACCAAGTTCTTACTAGTAAATTGCAGATTTGCTATCTAACTATCCATTCAAAATGTCATAAAAAGCAAGAATTCGGAATTATTATTTAGTTGCTTAAAAAAAGTATGAAACAAAGATGTTCCAATTTAACTTTAGAAAATCAACATGCTTAGTTCTTATTAGGCAACTTTTAATTCTCAAATTTCATTCCCATTTTCAGTTCATCGACGTGAATCTTAATGGATTTTTTTTTCGGGGGGGGGGGCATTTTTTTTTCCTCTTTCCTTTTTCAAAACAAATTGGACGTGGAAACATTTCTGCGCAGCAGAGCACATTTTTTTCCTCGTGCAAAGAAAATACTGGCAGAGGTTTTTGTTTTCCCGATAACTGAACGCGTCTAACGACAGCACGTCAATATCAAAGTGGGATGGGGGGGGAAGGGAAGGGGAGGGGAAACATCACAGGGCAACGACCACATTGGAAAATCAAATGACCACAAGTTGCCCAGACATGTAATGTACAAGAGACCTGCTTGCGTTATGAAATATTCTCACAGTGCATTATATCTGATGTTTAGAAAAAGGCAGTGATATTCTAAGATACTGGATTTCTTACGGGATGGTGAAACGTTCTTAAAAAAAAAAAAAAAAAAAAGGGCAACTTTTTGGTGATTTTTTTTTGTTATGGATTTTTTTTTTTTAACGGTGTCGCTTGGCGATTTTCGCACAAATAGTAATGTTTCTGCACCCGGGCAGATTTTCATTCCCAAGTCTTACAACTTCCCACGGCGATTTCCGGACTTTACTTCCTGGCCCGACCGCTCGCTCGCGCTTGCTCGGATGGCTTACATCGACTCACCCAGAGAGTCCGAGTCATCCAGAGAAAGTGGCAGATACAGGTCCTGTAGGAGAAAGACCAGACACAATCGTGAGATGGGGGTAGATGCGCAGAGTACTCTTGCCCAGAGTGGGGGGAATCGAGGACCAGAGGACAGAGGTTTAAGGTGAAGGGGAATAGATTTAATAGGAATCTGAGGGGCAACTTTTTCCACACAGAGGGCAATGGGTGTATGGAACAAGCTGCCAGAGGAGATAGTTGAGGCAGGGACTATCCCAATGTTTAAGAAACGGTTCGTCGTTTTTTTGGAATCATATGGTGCAACACAATTGTAAAAAATAACTGTTTCAGGACTGGACGAGGGTTGGTCAAGATTATAAATAATGATCTCCTTTTATTTATTTATTTTTTTCTTATCTCTATTTTCTCTCTCAACTTTCTTCATTTACTCATTCTCTTTCTTCACACACTATATATTTCACATCTTTCTATCCTTTACTATCTAACTTCTTTTTCTTATTCTAATCTTTTTTCAATGTAACAAAAAAAAAAAAAAAAAAAGAAGTTGTACATAAAATGTATTATGAAAATATATATTAGGCACTTTGGTGCCATATGACTGTACTTACTTCTAATAAAATAAAATATTAAAAAAAAAAAAAAAAAAAACGAAACGGCTGGGCAGGTACATGGATGGGACAGGTTTGGAGGGATATGGACCAAACACGGGCAGGTGGGACGAGTGTAGCTGCAACATGTTGGCTGGTGTGAGCAGAATAATCAAGGACAAGTCGCACCTTGGCAACTCCCTCTTCTCCCCTCTCCCATTGCGTAAAAAGTACAGAAGTGTGAAAACGCACACCTCCAGATTTAGAGACAGTTTCTTCCCAGCTGTAATCAGGCAACTGAATCATCCTACCACAACTAGAGGCCAGTGCTACTACCTACCTCATTGGTGACCCTCAGACTATCTTTGATCGGACTTTGCTGGCTTTTCTTTGCACTAAACGTTATTCCCTTAACATGTATCTGTACATTGTGAATGGCTCAACTACAACCATGTATTGTCTTTCTGCTTAAAGGCTTTTCACTGTACCTCGGTACACGTGACAATAAACTGAACTGCTTTAAACAAAAAATAATACATAATTCCACTTTAAGTAATTTTCAGTGCGATTCTATAAAATCTTGTTTTGTATAATTTAGTTCCAGCAGGAAACAAGTCCTTTGGCCCACTGAATCCACTTTTGCTTAATGCAATTGGTGTAATAATGTTATAATGTTATATGGTATTCACTTACTTAACTGGTTAGCACGTAACAAAAAGCTTTTCACTGTCCCTTGACACACGTGACATCTATAAAACTAAACTAAACCCATTCGCACTAGTTCTGTATTATTCCACTTTCTCACCCACTCCCAACACACTTGGGGTAATTTGCAGAGGCCAATTAACCCGCAAACTTGCACATCTCAACTCAAAGTTCTCCTCCTCTCTCCAACGCGAGTTCTTCAACATCCTCTCTCGCTGATCCCCCTCTGTGCATCATCTTCATAGATACCTCTCGTTTCCCTTTTCCATAACTAGTCTGAAGAAGGGTCTCGACCAGAAAAAGGCACGACTCTTTGGGCGACCACTCACGGCCATACAGGCGTCACCCCGTGACACACATTTTTTACCGAAGCCAATTCACCTACAAACCCGCACGACTTTGGAGTGTGGAGGAAAACCGGAGAAAACACACGCAGGTCACGGGGAGAAGGAGCAAACTCCGTACAGACAGCGCCCATAGTCGGGATCGAACCTGCGTATCTGGCAATTCTACCGCTGCGCTACCCTGCCACCCTGGAGATGTGTTTTCTCGATGATGCCAGCGATTCAGAAACCCAGAAAGTGAACTCAAATTTCAAAATGTATTAAAAAAATTACCAAAAAAAATTAAATCCAATTACAAGTAACAAACGAACACAAAATTCCCGCCCCGGAACGTCACCCATTCCTTCTCTCCAGATAAGCTCCCTGTCCCGCTGAGTTACTCCAGCATTTTTGTGTCTATCTTCGGTTTAAACCAGCATCTGCAGTTCCTTCCCACACATCTAAATTCCACGTTCATCTGTCTCAAGGGCACAAATTTCCAGTCAGGGCAGTCCATTCAAAATGGTAATAAGACCTACAATTTTGTTCGATGTTTTCGTTTGGGACACACCTTGCATCTGTGACAACTCTCTCACCTGCCAAAGCAGCCCTACATCAATCTCTATGCTCTAACTTTTGCATACTTAAAAAAATAATGAAAAACTTGGAAAAATATTATGCAAATCCACCTTGTGACATTTTTCGCTCTTTTTCAAACGTGATCGAGTCGAGGCAAATCTTAATTACAGATAATTACAAGAGTCATGCAGCACAGCGACAGGCCCTTCGGCCCAACTCGTCCATGCCAGCCGATGCCCCATCTAAGCTAGTCCCATTTACACATTTTTGGCCAATTTCCCTCTAAACTTTTCCTATCCATGTACCTGTCTACGTGACTTTGAAATGTTGCTTTCGTACCGGCCTCAACTACCCCCTCCGGCAGCTTGTTCCATATACTCTGGTTGCACCCAACAGAAGCTTTTCACAGTACCTCGATACATGTGACAATAAACAAACATGAAACTCAGACACCACCTTCTGTGTGGAAAAAGCTTCCCCTCGGGGTCCTATTAAAACTTTCCTCCCTCACCTTAAACCTATGTCCTCTGGTTCTTAATTCACCCACACTGGGAAAAAGATTCTGTGCATTCACCCTATCTAGTCCCCTTATGTCAAGTCAAGTCACATTTATTTATATAGCACATTTAAAAAAACAACTCTCGTTATACTTTATATTTGTGATCATATTTATTCCATCTCTTCGCCTTAAAATGTTATCCACATCTATAAGATCACCCCTCAGTCTCCTACACTGCAAGGAACAGAGTCCCAACCTGCCCAACCTCTCCCTATAGCTCAGGCCTTCGAGTCCTGGCAACATCCTCGTAAATCTTCTCTGCACCCGATCCAGTTTGATGACATCCTTACTACAACTAACGTACAAACCTGCACGTCTTTGGAGTGGGGGAGGAAGCCGAAGATCTCGGAGAAAACCCACGCGGGTCACGGGTGGAACGTGCCCTCTCCGTGCAGACAGCGCCCGTAGTCCGGATCAAACCCGGGTCTCCTACGCTGTAAGGCAGCAATTCAACCGCTGCGCCACCGCGACCGCCCCCTACGTCACCGTAATCCCAGCGTTTTGTACATTTTCTTTATGATATTAATCAAATGGACATGAAAGATGCTTCGAGTTAAAGCAGCAGTCATCTGTGACTCAAACGAGAGGCAAGGAGCAAACGGTCGACATCTTACCTTGTGCTTGCGAAGGCAACCTGGGCTGGTGGGTGTAGAAATGGGTGTGGAGACTGGGGACTTGTTTGACTTTGGGGTGGAGAGCTGGCTGCTGGAAGTCCCATTAGCTGCAAACACACACAACAAACAACTAGTAGAGTGCTGACAATGCAAAGTCAATAGACAATAGACAATAGGTGCAGGAGTAGGCCATTCGGCCCTTCGAGCCAGCACCGCAAGGACATGTTGATCCATGTCACAATATCAGAAACAATGCCCTAAAATCAATGCGCCAAAAATCAATGTCATCATAGCATCATTAGATACTACGACCACAAATAAGCTCTGAACTACATAAGGGCCTGTCCCACTTATGCAATTTTTTCGTCGACTTGCCGGAACCCGTCATAGGTCGCCGAAAATTTTCAACATGTTGTAATTCTAGCGGCGATCAGAAAAAGGTACGACTCTTTGGGCGACTACTCACGACCAACAAGTCTTCACCGCGTGACATGTCGTCTGTATTGTCGTGAATAGTCGCCCAAAGAGTCGTACCTTTTTCTGATTGCCGCTGGATTTTTAACATTTTGAAAATTTTCGGTGACCTGCTGCGACTATGACGGGTGCCGGCAAGTCGCTGAAAAAATTGTGTGCGGTACAGGCCCTATAGACTATTATTGCAAATTATTGCTTGTTTTTATTGTGTATGTGTGCATGCGTGTGTGTGTGTGTGTGTGTGTGTGTGTGTGTGTGTGTGTGTGTGTGTGTGTGTGTGTGTGTGTGTGTGTGTGTGTGTGTGTGTGTGTGTGTGTGTGTGTGTGTGTGTGTGTGTGATATATATATATATATATAGTCTGAAGAAAGAATATATATATATATATAATATATATATATGTGAAGAAAGGTCTCGATCCGAAACATCATCTATCCCTTCCTCCAGAGATGTTGCCTGTCCCACTGAGTTACTCCAGCTTTATGTCTACCTTCAGTTTGAACCAGCATCTGCAGTTACTTCCTACACTAAATCGACAATCTATATTACTAAAAGTCTGATCTTGACCACTTCCTGTTGTTCTGTATATTGATTTTAGAAAAAAACGCTGCCACTTACGGCTGTGATTTTTGGCCATCTTACTCACAGTCCCCCTCCGCTGCGCTGGACAAGAGGGTTTTTCCCATCGATGAAAAATAAAAGGGTTATTAGTGTTTAAAAGATGTTGAGATTCTCTCTCCTGAAGGCCACGCCCCTTCCAGAGGGACTATAAAACCCGGAAGTGTTGAGTGTCTCAGTCAGTCTCTGGAAGATGGGGGAGAGAGAGGGTCATGTCTCCCAGTCTGAACAGTGAATAACACTGAACACATGTCTACTAAACTGTGAGTGGTTTTACTGACCTGTCAGTGCCCTTAACGTGGTTTGAAAATATAGTTTGGAAATGCTAAAGCTGTGTTGCCTTTGGTTTGGAAATGCTAAAGCTATGTTGCTTTTGGTTTGGAAATGCTAAAGCTGTGTTGCCTAATTAAAGTGTTGCCTAATTAAAGTTGCCTTGCCTTCTATATAATTAAATGTCTAAACTTGACCACTACCTGTTTGCGCTTTATATTGATTTAGAAAAAAGTGCTACCACATACGGCTGTCATTTTTGGTCATCTTACTCAGAGTCCCCCACCGCTCATCAGGTGCCAAGGAATAGCCGTGAGTCAACTGCCCCAGCCCACCAGCCGTGAGTGAGTGAGCTGCCAGCACAACAGGCTTGAGTGACTGAGCCGCCAGCCCAATAATCCATTCAGCCCACTTGAAATGGAATTTCACGGACTAGCCCTCTGGAAACCAGTCCCTTAAGCCCACAACACACATACTAGCGCCCCAGAAAGCCCCCCGCACAGGCCACTAATATTGGAATTGGTGGATAGATGGAATATTGCCTTGGGGGACCAGCCCTCCCGTGTGGAGATGATGGGACCCAACGGGTCCCACTTAGTCTAGTAACTATATAAATTCTTGTGGCACGAGCTCAGGATGTAACTTCTGATATAAACAATGCTTGACACTGAAGCTCAAGCCTGGAGGCCTGTGACAGGGTTCAGTGCAAGGACCACTGCCGTTTGACATCTATCATCAATGATTTAGATGAGAATGTACACGGCATGATTAGAACGTTTACAGAGGTCACCAAAATAGATGGTGTCGTAGACAGTCACGATGGTTATGAAGAATTACATGGGGGATGGATCTTGAGCAGTGGGTCAAGTGGGCCGAAGAATGGCAAATGGAGTTTAATTCAGATAAGTGTGAGTTGGGGCTTTTTGGGAAATCAAATCGGGGCAGGACCTTCACAGTAATGACAGTGGTAGAGTTGCTGCCATACAGCGCCAGAGACCCAGGTTTCATCCTGACCACGGGTGCTGTATGTACGGATTAGTACGTTCTCCCTGCGGCTGTGTGGGTTTTCTCCAAGTGTTCCGGTTTCCTCCCACGCTCCCTCTAAACCTGTCCTATCCATGCACCCATCCAAATGTTTCTTAAACGTTGCCACGGTCCCTGCCTATCAACTGCCTCCTCCAACAGCTTGTTCCATACGCTCGCCATCCTTTGTGTAAAAAAAGTTGCCCCTCAAGTTCCTATACCATTTACTATATTGGGAGTTGAGAAAACACATATCTGGGGGGGGCCCACGGTGGAGCAGCGGTAGAGTTACCGTCTTGCAGCACAAGAGGCCCAGGTTCGATCCTGACTACGGGTGCTGTCGGCACGGAGTCTATCCCACCTCATCTTAAACCTATGTGCTCTGGTCCTCGATTGCCCTACTCTGGGCAAGAGACTCTATGTGCATCTACCCGATCGATTCCTCTCAAGATTTTGTACTCCTCTATAAGACTGGATAGACTCGGCTTGTACTTGCTAGAATTTAGAAGATTGAGGGGGGATCTTATAGAAACTTAAAAAATTCTTAATGTTGGTTGGACAGGCTAGATGCAGGAAGATTGTTCCCGATGTTAAAAATAAATTGGATAGTTATATGGACGGGAAGGGAATGGAAGGTTATGGTCTGAGCGCAGGTAGATGGAACTAGGGGAGAATATGTGTTCGGCACGGACTAGAAGGGTCGAGATGGCCTGTTTCCGTGCTGTAATTGTTATATGGTTATATGTTGGGGCAGTCCAGAACTAGGGGTCACAGTTTAAGGATAATGGGGAAATCTTTTAGGACCGAGATGAGAAAAACAAGGAGAGTGGTGAATCTGTGGAATTCTCTGCCACAGAAGGTAGTTGAGGCCACAGTTCATTGGCTATATTTAAGAGGGAGTTAGATGTGGCCCTTGTGGCTAAAGGGATTAGGGGGGTATGGAGAGAAGGCAGGTACGGGATACTGAGTTGGATGATCAGCCATGATAATATTGAATGGCGGTGCAGGCCCGAAGGGCCGAATGGCCTACTCCTGCACCTATTGTCTGTGTTTCAATATTTCTATGTCAATTCTCATCCTCCTGCGCTGCAAGGAACAGAGTCCTAGCCTGCTCAACCTCCCCCTGTGGCTCAGGGCCTCGTAACCAGACATTTGAGAAGTACAGCCACATTTCTGCAAACTAATCGATCTCTAAAATTCTTTGTTTCCTCCACAGTGCTTTTTTTTTTTTTACCAGCCTGACATCCCGTACAAAATAGCAACAAGTTAAATTTACAATGCCCATTGTAAAAACGTAGCACAGTATAATTAATCACCCTTTAATGAAAACCATCCTTGACTTGGCAAATCCACCAAAGGTCATTGAACTCTGAAAGGAGAAAATTGCTGAGGATGGAATTGCATTCAGCGTATCGGGCTTATATACGATTGGAAGTGAATTTTTAAATTAGTAACAGCTCCAGCGTTGGCATCCATGGCAGAGCAAGCAGCGAGCTGGCAGACCTCTCTAATCAGGAGAAATCACCTCCCAATCCAGCCTGGAAGACCAACAATCGGTCCTCCCCAGGGGGTTCAGGAAGAGAGTGTAGGTTGCCGGAGGCTTGAATTCATCTCCCCCAGACTGCTGTAGAAATGTTCATATCTATTGACCAAGCAGGAGCTTAGGTAATGTGTCGGAAGGAACTGCAGATGCTGGTTTAAACCCAATGTAGACACAAAATGCTGGAGTAACTCAGCAGGATAGGCTGCATCTCTGGAGAGAAGGAATGGGTGACATTTCAGGTCGAGACCCTTCTCATCACCTTAAACCAATGACCTCTGGTTCACCATTCCCCTACCCTGGGCAAGAGACCCTTCCTCAGTCTGAACGAAGGGTCTTGACCAGAAACGTCACCCATTCCTTCTACAGGGAAGCTGCCCGTCCCGCTGAGTTTGTCCAGCATTTTGAGTCTAGGAGCTGAGGTACAATGGCTTTGGCCATCGTGTCCAAGTTTCAATCACAGAGCTCGTTAAATTGGCAATGTTAGGCTGAAAGGCCACTTGATAGTTGTATTGAAAGGGGAAATGCCAAGTTACTGGGGTAGAGATGTATTTTACCAAATTCCATACAAGATACAATCTGGACACAATTGATACACTTCACCCTGTATCCACTCTTCAGCTCATTGTATACTTTAATGTCTCAATAACCCCTCAATCAGTTTGAAGAAGGGTCCCGACCCGAAACATCTCCTATCCATGTTCCCCTGAGATGCTGCCTGACCTACTGAGCTACCCCAGCCCTCTGTGTCTTCCATTGAAAAGCACGTTCTCCAGTTCCTTGTTTCTACAATTCTCATAAGTTCATACAGTCATAGAGTGTTACAGCATGGAAACAGGCCCTTCGGCCCAACTTGCCCACTCCGGCCAACATGTCCCAGCTACACTAGTCCCACCTGCCCACGTTTGGCCCATATCCCCCTAAACCTGTCCTATCAGCCTATCAGGGATGATCAGCCATGATCACATTGAATGGCGGTGCTGGCTCGAAGGGCCGAATGGCCTACTCTTGCACCTATTGTCTATCCATGTACCTGTGTAATTATTTCTTAAACGTCGCAATAGTACCTGCTGGGTAAATACCATAGTCATCGCAGCAGAATTAGGCCATGCGGCCCATCGAATCTATCCCACCATTCAATCATGGCTGATCTATCTTTCCCTCTCAACTCCATTCTCCTGCCTTCTCCTCAGAGATGCTGCCTGACTTGCTGGGCTACTCCAGAACTTTTGTGTCTATCTTCTAAATATTTAGCATGATGGATTGTGTGCCAATGAACTCAGCTGCTTGATCCGACATGGCCTGGACCTTCTTTCATCTTGATTTGATTATGTAATGGAGGTACATATGTGCAGATCTTTGCTTAATTGCTTTAGGGAGACCGGAAACATTTTTATACTGAATATTCCCCGCGTAGATTTAATAAGTAAGGTCCGTTGTAAAGCAAGAAGGAACTGCAGATGTTGGTTTAAACCGAAGATAGACACACAAAGCTGGAGAAACTCAGTGGGACCGGCAGCATCTCTGGAGAGAAGGAATGGGTGACGTTTCTGGTAGAGACCCTTCTTCAGACTAGTTAGAGAAAAGGGAAACGAGAGATATAGATGGCGATGTGGAGAGATATGGAACAAATGAATGAAAGATATGTAAAAATGTAACCATGATAATGATTAGTAAAGAGGTCGGTGGAGGCCGGTTCTCTGGATACAAGAGAGAGTTAGATAGGGCTCATGAAGATAACAGAGTCAGGGGATATGGGGAGAAGGCAGGAACCGGGTACTGATTGGGGATGATAAGCCATGATCACATTGAATGGCGGTGCTGGCTTGAAGGGCCGAATGGCCTCCTCCTGCACCTATTGTCTATTGTCTATAAAGGAAACAGGCCATTGTTAGCTGTTTGTTGGGTGAAAATGAGAAGCTAGTGCGACTTGTGTGTGGGGGAGGGATGGAGAGAGTGGTGAATCTCTGGAACTCTCTGCCACAGAAGGTAGTTGAGGCCAGTTCATTGGCTATATTTAAGAGGGAGTTAGATGTGGCCCTTGTGGCTAACGGGATCAGGGGGTATGGAGAGAAGGCAGGTACAGGATACTGAGTTGGATGATCAGCCATGATCATATTGAATGGCGGTGCAGGCTCGAAGGGCCGAATGGCCTACTCCTGCACCTAGTTTCTATGTTTCTATGTAATATGCAAATTTACCGATCTTTACTGCGGGAGTTAAGTAGCTCTGTAATAGAAACTTGGACACGATGGCCAAAGCAATTGTACCTCAGCTCCTAGAGACAAAAAGCTGGAGTAACTCAGCAGGACGGGCAGCATCTCTGGAGAGAAGGAATGGGAAATGTTTCGGATCGAGACCCTTCTTCAGATTGGAGTTACTCCAGCTTTTCATGTCCATAATAAAGTTAAAGGCTTGAGCTGCCCAGATGCCTGGTTTAAGAGACGAGGGTAAAGGTTTAATAGGAACCTGAGGGGCAACTTTTCACACAGACGGAGGTGGGTATATGGGATCGGGGTGGGGGGGGGGGGGGGGGGGGGGGGGGTTCACAGACCTGAAACATCACCTTGTTCTCCAGAGATGCTGCCTGACCCGCTGAGTTACTACAGCACTTTGTGCCTATTTCTGTAAACCACCATCTGCATCTTGGTTTCCAATGGTTATGAAGGCATCAGTTCAAGGGACGAGATTAAACGCGTAATAGGAACCTGAAGATATGGGCCAAACGCGGGCAGGTCGGACTAGTGTAACTCGGACATTAATGACCAGGGTACAATCCAATCCTAACCTCTGGTGCTGTCATTGTGGAGTTTGCATGTACTCCCAGTCACCAGGTAGGTTTCCCAAAATGGAGTCTGGAAATAGGGATCCTGACCCAAAATGTTGCCTATCCATGTTCTCCAGAGATGCTGCCTGACCCACTGAGTTACTCCAGCACTCTGGATCTCTTTTTGTCAACCAGCATCTGCAGTTCCTTGTGTCTCTATCGTAGTGTTTCACTGGGTGGTGAATCTGTGGAATTCATTGCCACAGACGGCTATGGAGGCCAAGTCAATGGATTTTTTTTTTTTAAGGTGTAGATTGATAGATTCTTGATTAGTACAGGTGGATGTCAGGGGTTATGGGGAGAAGGCAGGAGAATGGGGTTGAGAGGGAAAGTTAGATCAGCCATGATTGAATGGCGGAGAAGACGATGGCCGAATTCTATTCTAACGACCTTATGAGCTTTTGAAAAATAAATTTTCATTCGTATAACATTGAAGACAAAAATCAGGAATTTGCAATTGAATTTCCAGCGATCAATGGTTTTTGATACAAAATGTAATTAAAACTCTTGACCAGAGTAGGTGAATCGAGGACCAGAGGACATAGGTCTCAGGTAACAATAGACAATAGGTGCAGGAGTAGGCCATTCGGCCCTTCGAGCCAGCACCGCCATTCAATGTGATCATGGTTGATCATCCCCAATCAGTACCCCGTTCCTGCCTTCTCCCCATATCCCCTGGCTCTGCTATTTTTAAGAGCCCTATCTAGCTCTCTCTAGAAAGCATCCAGGAACCTGCCTCCACCGCCCTCTGAGGCAGAGAATTCCACAGACTGATTCCACAGGTGAAGGGGAAAAGATTTAATAAGAATCTGAGGCGTAACTTTTTCACATGAAGGATGGTGGGTGTATGGAACAAGCTGCCAGAGGTGGTAATTGAGGCAAGCAGGGACTATCCCAACGTTTAAGAAATAGTTACATAGGTACATGGATAGGACAGGTTTAGAGGGGTATATCAGCCAAACGCAGGCAGGTGGGACCAGTCTAGATGGGACATTGCTGGCGGGTGTCAGCAAATTGGGCCGAAGGACCTGTTTCCACACTGTATCACTCTATGACTCCATAACTCAATTGTAAGCCCCACTTTACAGCAAAACGGGATCCAACACATCTGCTGGCGTTTCCTCTTCTAATGACTGCTGGGACCAGCGCCTGCTCGTGGGAGGAGACTGACAACCTTTTACCATCTCAGCAACCGCTGCTGCTTCATGCATAAGGCAATTCCTTTGTCTCGGAATCAGTTAAGCATCGGAGAATAAGATTACAGCTCTGCGAGCCGCCATTCAGCTATCACAATCGTGGACTTCCCAGATCAAATCCAATTACAGACTGGTCAGAGCCAAAATCCACAAAACACTACGGAACGACAAATTGAACCGGCGGCGTACAGCCTCCGAAAATGTCGGAAGAATTTTCTCCACAGTCCAAGTATTGAACTGCAGATACTGGTTGAAAAAGAAGATAGACACAAAATGCTGGGGTAACTCAGAGGGACGGGCAGCTTCTCTGGAGAGAAGGAATGGGTGACGTTTCGGGATGAGACCCTTCTCATCACCTTAAACCGAAACCTCTTCTGGTTCTCCGTTCCCCTAACGTGGGCAAGAGACCCTTCCCCAGTCTGAATGAAGGGTCTCGACCCGAAACGTTACCCATTCCTTCTCTCCACAGAGGCTGGCTGTCCCGCTGAGTTACCCCAGCATTTTGTGTCTATCTTCCTGTACTGTACATATTTATTTACTTCAATAACGTCTATTTTGATATTTTATCAAAATAGATGATATTTTATCAAAATGGTTCATTTTGATATTTCCCCTGCAAAGCCCGTGATTCGATTTAACAGGCGACGTTGAGCGGTGTTTGTTCTCAGGCCAGCAGTCATATTGCTGCAAAGGGTCAAATGCCAACTAATAAAGAAACAAAAGGCATTCATAAAGAATGCCCAGTCTAAAGAAGGGCCTCGACCTGAAACATCGCCCATTCCTCCTCTCCACAGATGCTGCCTGTCCCGCTGAGTTACTCCAGCATTTTGTGTGTGCTAGGAACGTCCGTCAATGTCTCTAGTACCTCAGAAGATTGAGGCGATTCAATGTGTCGGTGAATACTCTCCTGCACATCTACAGGTGTACGGTTACGAGCATATTGACTGGTTGCATCAAAGCCTGGTTTGGCAACGCTAACGCCCAGGAACAATGGAGATTACATAAACGTGGTGAACACTGCCCGGTCCATCACTGGCACTGACCTCCCAACTAACAGATTCTACAGAAATGTCGTAGAAACCATTTCATCGGGATGCTTCACAGCATGGTTTGGGGACCATCTCCTTCCAAGACCGCGAGGAATTGCAGTGAATTGTGGACGCAGCCCAGCCCAGCGCGCAAACCAACCTCCCTTCCGTCGGCTCCCTCTACACTTGGGGTCATAGACTGATACAGCGTGGAAACAGGCCCTTCGGCCCAACTCGCCCACACTGGCCAACAATGTCCCAGCTACCCTAGCCCCACTTGCCTGCGCTTGGTCCAAACCCTCCTAAACCTGTCCTATCCATGTACCTGTCCAACTGTTTCATAAATAATGGGATAGTCCCAGCCTCAACTTCCTCCTCTGGCAGCTGGTTCCATACACCCATCACTGGTTACTTCTCGGATTCCTATTAAATCTTTCCCCCTTCACCTTGAACCAGTGTCCTCCGGTCCTCGATTCTCCCACTCTGGGCATCTACCCGACCTATTCTTCTCATGATTTTGTAAACTCTGTGCATTTACCCGATCTATTCCTCTCATGACTTCACGCTGCCTCGGCAAAGCCAGCAGCATAATCAAAGACCAGTCTCACCCCGGCCACTCCCTCTTCTCCCCTCTCCCATTGGGCAAGAGGTACAGAAGTGTGAAAACGCACACCTCCAGATTCAGGGGCTGTTTCTTCCCAGCTGTTATCAGGCAACTGAACCATCCTGCCACAACCAGAGAGCAGTCCTGAGCTACCATCTACCTCATTGGAAACCCTCGGATATCTTTGATCAGCTTTTACTGGACTTTATCTCGCACTAAACATTATTTCCTTGACCCCTGTCTGTATGCTGCACATGGCTCGATTGTAATGATGTGTTGTCTTTCTGCTGTCTGGTTAGCAGGCAACAAAAGCTTTTCCCTGTACCTCGTGACAATAAACTAAACAGAACCCAACAAACAAAGGGAACTAAACGAGTTGCTCGCTTAAAAAGGCAACCAGCATCATCAGAGACCCACACCATCCTGGCCACGCTCTCATTTCACCCCTGCCATCGGGAAGAAGGTACAGGAGCCTGAAAACCATGACCTCCATGTTCAATAATAGCTTCTTCCCAACAACCACTTGAACACTACACAACACCAACTAAGCAATGAACAACAAACTGTGCAGGAAGGCATTGCAGGTAGACAAAAATGCTGGAGGAGGAACTCAGCGGGTGCGGCAGCATCTATGGAGAGAACGGATAGGCAATCGAGGCCCTTCTTCAGACTGAAACGTCGCCTATTTCTTCTCTCCATAGATGCTGTCTCACCCGCTGAGTTCCTCCAGCATTTTTGTCTCCCTTCGATTTTTCCAACATCTGCGGTTCTTTCTTAAACAAGGCACTGCAGATGCTGATTTACACCAAAGATAGACACAAAATGCTGGAGTAACTCAGCGGGATAGGCAGCGTCTCTGGAGGGAAGGAATGGGTGACGATTCGGATTGAGACCCTTCTGAAGACACGTCTGAATTCTTCAAGGTACAAACGGTCTTTGTTGCAATAACGGCCTGTGTTTCTGTACAAATATTGGGATTTTTAATGGATCGATCTTTGTTATGTATTACATTACTTATGAATATGACGTTTACAGGTCTGTTATGTTGCTGCAAGTAAGAATTTTCATTGTGCAATTGTTGGCACTTTTTGCTACTTGCTACTTTTTAGCGCAGTGGTTCTTAACCAGGTGGGCGGGACAACATGAGGGGGTCATTTGGGGCTTTACCGGGGGGAAATGAAGGGGCCATCAATAGCATATCCATTTGTTGGGCCCATTTTTAGGAACCTAACAAAGGTACATACCACATACAGTATCTTGTTTGCGTAGGCGAGTACGTATGTCAAAAAGGTTAAGAACCGCGGTTTTAGTTAATAGCCATGCGATGAAAAACAACTCCATAGCAGATTTGGAGACAACGAACTAGCCCTTTTCCAGCAAACAGCATTCAATTCCAACCCACATGAAATAACGTTTGACAATTAACCACTCTTGTCTCGAAATAACATCAAAGAATACGTGCACACGCTGTCTTCAACCTTTGCAAACCATAAATCCTTAATTATACATTTCTATTGACTTTTAGTGCCCAGATGTACATTTATATTCAAGGACAGCTGGGTGAATATTACCAATGTTTAATTAAATCCATGTGCGAAAATTGAAAATATTTCTGAGACTCTATTCCAGAAAACTACAAATCACTCAGTATGAAACTCATGGAATGTCCTATCTGGCTCCGTTTATGACTCCATATTTTTAAGGGCAGCAGGGTGGCGCAGCGGCAGAGATGCTGCCTTGCAGCGCAAAAGACCCGGTTTTGATCCTGACTACGGGCGCTGTCTGTACGGAGTTTGTTGTAAAATTGTGCCTGTGTGTGTGTGTGTTTTTTGTGTGTGTGTGTGTGTGTGTGTGTGTGTGTGTGTGTGTGTGTGTGTGTGTGTGTGTGTGTGTGTGTGTGTGTGTGTGTGTGTGTGTGTGTGTGTGTGTGTGTGTGTGTGTGTGTGTGTGTGGTGTGTGTGTGGGGGGCGGTTAAGGGCCTGTCTCACTTTCCCAAGTTAATCATGACTTCTCCCGAGTTTTCCCCTTGATTCAAACGCGGAGAATGTCCGTAGGAGTCCGTAGATATTTCGTAGCGGCTCGTAATGCCAGCCGAAGGTACTCGGGGCATCAGGTAAGTCGGGACGTTTTTTCAGCATGTTGAAAAATGTCCATGAGTTAAAAAAAATAAAAAAATAGCCCAGAGTACCCACAGTCTATTACCCTAATTCTCCGAGTTTGAATCAAGGGGGAAACTCGGGAGTAGCTCGGGAAAATGGGACAGGCCCTTTAGTGTACAGGATGATCGCTGGTCAGCACGGACTTGGTGGCCCGCACTGTATATCTGAAGTCTAAAGCAATTCTTGATTAGTGCGGGTGTCAGGGGTTATGGGGAAAAGGCAGGAGAATGGGGTTGGGAGGGCGAGATAGATCAGCAGAGATAGAATGTCTTGATGGGCCGAATGGCCTAATTCTGCTCCTATGACGTATTAAAACGACTTATATCCTTTGTTCCTGGGCATTGAGCAGTGCGTTCTCCCCGTGACCTGCGTGGGTTTTCTCCGGGATCTCCGGTTTCCTCCCACACTCCAAAGACGTACAGGTTTCTCCAGCTTTTTTGTGTAACCTTCGATTCTCCAGCATCTGCAGTTCCCTCTTAAACATTGTGTATACTCTACTGCGTTATCTCTTCAAGATATGCCCACCTTGAAGAAGTTCTCCTCTTCTCTCCGGAGACAGTTTCACAACCTCCTCTCTAACTGTCCCCCATCTGTGATCCCTCCTGCCCTCCAACTGTACGCCTCCCATCCCCCAGCCTTCTGGCTACTCCTCCTTTTCCCTTTCTTGTCCCCACCCACCCCCACCCCCGATCAGTCTGAAGAAGGGTTTCGGCCCGAAACGTTGCCTATTTCCTTCGCTCCATAGATGCTGCTGCACCCGCTGAGTTTCTCCAGCACTTTTGTCTACCTTCAGATTTTCCAGCTTCTGCAGTTCCTTCTTAAACACATAAGTGTATTGTTTGGTCAGTTGGGTTTAGAAAAGAGAAACAGCATCCTCCATCTGTTCGACGTGTAATTGTTAATAGTTTACGACGGCCATTTTACTGTGCAACCTGCAAACACTTTCTTAAAATGTCTTGAGTAGGAAAAATTCCAAAATATACTTTCCTGTATTCGACCAGGTGGGGTTAGGACCATTGAAATGGATTGTAAGATGCAGCATGGAAACAGGCCCTTCGGCCCAAAGAGTCCATGGTGACCATCGATCTCCCGTTCACACGAGTTCTATTTGTAGGAAGGAACTGCAGATGCTGGTTCACACCGAACATGGACACAAAATGTTCAGTTCAGTTTAGAGATACAGCGCAGAAACAGGCCCTTCGGCCCACCGAGTCTGCGCAGACCAGTGATCCCCGCTGATTAACACGACCCTACACACACTAGGGACAATTTTACATTTAACATTAACCTACAAAACCTGTACGTCCTTAGGAGTGCGGGAGGAAACCGGCGGTCTCGGAGAAAACCAACGCAGGTCACGGGGAGAACATGCAAACTCCGTACAGACAGCACCCGTAGTCAGGATCGAACCTGGGTCTCTAGCGCTGTGAGGCAGCAACTCTACTGCTGCGCCACCGTGCCACCCTCAAAATGCTGGAGTGTCTCAGTGGGTCAGGCAGCATCTCCAGAGAAAATTTGATCAATTTTCCTGGCGGGATGAATAAAGTTCTGTCGCTGACGTTTGGGGTCGGTCTGCGGACCCGGAAAAGTCGTTGTATTCCTTTTCTCCGGAGGTGCTGCCTGACCCGCTGAATTACCCCAGCACTCTGTGGACTATCTGTAGTTCTGTTTCATGTCGTTGCCGGTGAAGGTATCAGCGAGTTGCACTCACCAGAGTCAGCAGGAGACTTACTGCGACGTGAAGCTCCAGAGCTCTTGCCCGCTGATCTCTGAGTGGCGTTGACTGGTTTACCACCCGCGGTTGTCTTCGCCACACGGCATTCTGGTTTCAAGTACAAAAGAGGGTACGTTAACAAAGAAATGGGTACAAATAACAGTCCAATGTCCTGCACCATCACGGCCACTGGCATCTGACTTTTCCCGGGCTCCTCACATATGGGGGGGAGGGGGGGGTGGGGGTTGTGTGTTTTTTTCCATTCTTACACCAACTATGGAAGCCATCCACTGCCAGCCATTCAATGGGGTCACTGATAGACACTGTGCTGGAGTAACCCAGCGGGTCGGGGAGCATCTCTGGAGAGAAAGGAGGGGTCGTGTTTTGGATCGGGACCCTTCTTCAGACTCATTCTAAAGGTCGAGACAACTGGTATAGTCGCTGCCTCACAGCTCCAGAGACTCGGGGTTGGGTGCTGTCTGTACGGAGTTTGTACGTTCTCTCCGCGACCTGCATGGGGGTTTGCTCCGGGTGCTCCGGTTTACTCCCGCACTCCAAAAGGCGTGCAGGTCTGTAGGTTAATTGCTTCTGAAAATTGTCCCTTGGGTGTAGGATGGAGCTACTGTGTAGGGGATCGCTGGTTGGAGTGGACTCTGCAGGCCGAAGGGCCCGTTTCCACACTGTATCACTACTCTAAACACCATGTAAATACCATTACCATGTACACTGTTATGTCGATGAGCATCATGCAAGCAAGAAAACTCATTGCACCCTGGTGTGTTGGACGATAAACTAATCTGAACCTAAATAAACATTCGAGTGGGGATTTGGAAAACTAAAGAAAATAAGACACTCTAATGAGATTTTATTTATTCAATGCATGCAATTGTCATTAGTTGTTACCCATTGGATAGATCATAGAAACATAGAAATTAGGTGCAGGAGTAGGCCATTCGGCCCTTCGAGCCTGCACCGCCATTCAATATGATCATGGCTGATCATCCAACTCAGTATCCTGTACCTGCCTTCTCTCCATACCCTCTGATCCCCTTAGCCACAAGGGCCACATCTAACTCCCTCTTAAATATAGCCAATGAACTTGCCTTGACCACCCTCTGTGGCAGAGAGTTCCAGAGATTCACCACTCTCTGTGTGAAAAAAATTCTTCTCATCTCGGTTTTAAAGGATTTCCCCCTTATCCTTAAGCTGTGACCCCTAGTCCTGGACTTCCCCAACATCGGGAGCAATCTTCCTGCATCTAGCCTGTCCAACCCCTTAAGAATTTTGTAAGTTTCTATAAGATCCCCTCTCAAACTCCTAAATTCTAGAGAGTATAAACCAAGTCTATCCAGTCTTTCTTCATAAGACAGTCCTGACATCCCAGGAATCAGTCTGGTGAACCTTCTCTGCACTCCCTCTAATGTCCTTCCTCAGATTTGGAGACCAAAACTGTACGCAATACTCCAGGTGAGGTCATCATAGAACAGTACAGCACAGGAACAGGCCCTTCGGCCCACAATATCTGTGCTGAAGTTGATGCCAAGATCAACTCTTATCAGTTTACACATAATCCATCTCCCTCCATATATCCATATGCCTATCCAAAAGTCTGTCAAATGCCACTATAGTATCTGCTTCCACCACCACCCCCAGCAACACGTTCCAGGCACACACCCGTGAACAAAACTTGCCCGTACCTCTCCTTTAAATTCTCCCCCTCTCTCACCTTAAAGCGCTGCTCTACAGTATGAGATATTTCCATAGTTACACAAAAAAGCTGGAGAAACTCAGCGGGTGCAGCAGCATCTAGATGCTGCTGCACCCGCTGAGTTTCTCCAGCTTTTTTGTGTAACCTTCGATTCTCCAGCATCTGCAGTTCCCTCTTAAACTCTGAGATATTTCCATGGTGGGAGAAGGGTTCTGACAGTCTAATAGATCTATACGCCTCTCATCATTTTATACATACGTCTATCAGGTCCGTGTTATCTTTGATATGCCCTATCTGTTAAATTTCCCACAACCCATAATCCAACTCACAGCACATTTGGGATATGTTCAGCTGTTTCTCATTAGATGAAACACGACTGTCTCTGTGGCAATTTTACCAAAGCAACATAATGGGCACTTTACTAAAGGACACATTATATAAGAGCAACGAGGATGATTCTCAATTAAAGGGGCAGCCAGATACAATATCCATAGCACCAGAATACCTCAACTGGACGTTGTTATAATGAGGGGCTGTTGCAGAACTCAGCGTTTATTCCAAAATCGATTAGTCATAGTCACAAAGGGGGGCCACAGGCCCTTCGGCCCAACCCGTCCATGCCGACCAACATGCCCCATCTGAGGGACTATTTGCCGCATTTTGCAAATCCCTCCATTTCTTTCCTTTCCATGTACTTGTGTCTTTTTAAAGCTGTTATACTTTAGAGATACAGCATGGAAACAGACCATTCGGCCCACTGAGTCCATGCCGACCGTCGATCACCCGTTCACATTAGTTCTATATTACCCCGCTTTCTCATCCACTCCCTACAATTTGCAGAGGGTCAATTAACCTACAAAGCCACAGGTCTTTGGTATGTGGGAGGAAACCGGGGCACCCGGAGAAAACCCACGCGGTCACACAGGGAGGACGTGCAAACTCCACACAGATAGCACCCGAGGTCAGGATTGAACCCAGATCTCTGGCGCTGTTAGGCAGCAGCACTTATTCCAGTACCTCGATCACCTCCTCTACCAGCTCGTTCCGTACGCCCTCCACCCTCTGAGTGGAAAAGATTGCCCCTCAGGTTCCTATCTTTCGCCACTCACCTTAAACCCCATGTCCTTTAGTTTAGTTCAATTCAGATTTACTTTAGAGATACACAGCGCGGAAACAGACCCTTCAGCCCACCCAGTCCGAGCTGACCTGCGATCCCCGCGCACTAACACTATCCTGCTAACCTACACACTAGGGACAATTTACAATTTTACCGAAGCCAATTAACTTACAAACCTGCACGTCAGGGAGGAATCCAGAGCACCCGGAGAAAACCCACGCAGGTCACACGTACAAACTCCTTACGGACTGCACCCGTATTCAGGATGGAACCCGGGTCTCCGGCGCTGTGAGGCAGCAACTCTACCGCTGCGCCACCGTGCCGCCCTATGCTTATGTTTCAACTCCCCTGGCGAAAGGGCTCTGTGCATTCATTACTACAGAGATGCTGCTCTAACATCAAATGGCTGCTGGGCAGAAATAAAACCGTCTGACCTTGATATGAACTAGATTTTATAATCTGTGGGATATTACTGGCAAATCACCAGGAAAACATTTTGAAATATTTGGTCACTGGTGCATGAAGTTCAGGCAATCTGCTGGGAAGATTATGCCTGAGGCAGATAAGATTAAACTACATTGAACTTTAGATCAAATTTTTTTTCACAGATAAAGATTTATTTAAGTAGCGATTAAATATATTGCATCCAAATGTCCCTTTCAGATTAGACAAGAGTTCAGTTTAGAGATACAACATGGAAACAGGCCCTTCGGCCCAATGAGTCTGCACCGATCATCAGTTCACACTAGCTCCGTGTTATCCCACCTTCTCAACCACTTTCTACATGTTAGGCGCAATTTGCTTTTACAAAAGTCAATTAACCTACAAGCCCGCACGTCTTTGGGATGTGGAAGGAAACCGGAGTACCCGGAGAAAACCCACGTGGTCACAGGGAGAATGTGTAAACTCCACCCACAGACCGCAGCAGAGGTCAGGATTGAACCTGGGACATTGGCGTTTGAGGCAGAGGCTCTAGCACACTATGTTGGTCGAAACAAAGAACTGCAGATGCTGGTTTATACCCAAGACAGACACAAAGTGCTGGAGTAACTCAGCAGGACAAGCAGTATCTCTGGAGAGAAGGAATGCGTGACGATTTGGGTCGAGACCCTTCTTCAAACTAAGTTAGTTCTCACTGCTCCCCCATTGTGTTAAAATTAACTTCATAACATGCAACTCATAATTTTACCAGATCTGTTTTCTTTCCACCTATTTAATAACTTATTTTTAATTCAAACTAATAATTATTCTGTCTTGCCTGTTTCTCAATGGGTTTCTAACATTGGACAGCACGGTGGCACAGCAGTAGAGTTGCTGCCTCACAGCGCCAGAAACCCAGGCTCAATCCTGACTGCGGGTGCTGTTTAAACGTTCTCCCTGTGACCACGTGGGTTTTCTCCAGGTGCTCCGGTTTCCTCTCACACTCCAAAAACGTACAGGTTTGTAGGTTAAATTTGCTTTGGTAAAAATTGTCAAATGTCCCTAGTGTTTAGGATAGTGATAGTGGACGGGGCGCTTGCTGGTCGGCGCGGACTCGGTGGGCCGAAGGTCCCGTTTCCACGCTGTATCTCCAGGTTCTTTAGTAACTTGTCAGTTTCTTTGTTGAGCTAAATTAAGGCGCATGTTGAAATCAAATTCGATTGAACAATTGGTTGGGAAGAAAGCCAAATTGTAAGAAAGACGACTGCGCCTCCTATAGTGAGTCAGTGTTGCATTTTTGAGTCTCCAAGCAAAGTCAATAAATAAGAATTTGGGCACAATTTTCATTCCTTCCCCTTGGACCTTGTATCTAATTAAACAAGACCTCCAGAGAAAGTGGAGTGTTGCATTTCCTGGCCAAATCCTGCTCCTACCCCTTAATGAACTGTAAAGCAGCGAATGGAAATGGAAAAGGAGAAGATAGCAAAAACGACAAGGAAGGGAAGAGGCCATATTCAAACCTGGACAATAAATGTCGGCAGCAATTAACAAATAGGCAGCCTGAAGAACCAGTGTAAAAGAATCACACACAAGCGTAAATCAAAATAGAGCACATTCAACAGTAGCATCGCAAGATAAAGAGCTGTTAGAACTTTGAAGAGAAATATAGTAACAGTAAATAAAACAGGCGAACCACTGAACATCAAGAGAAAGAGGAAAAAAATAGCTCTAAAATGTTCTCCTCTGAATTGCAAACTGAGCAGACAGCAGTTGGCTAAATCAGTGACACTAATGGATTTCTGCGGTCAATGGCTATCTCGTCATCCTCACCAGTGTATCCAGCCCCAATAATGCAAACATTTCTGCTGCTTAAAGTCCAGCAGCGGCAAATCCTTTACTTACCAACATCAAAACCTGCCAGCGTCCGACTTCTCTGTACCTCTTGGAGAGTACAAAAGTTTTAATCAGAGAGTTAACAGATCACAACACCTGGAACATCTGAGCTAACTTCCTCCACTTACATACAGTGCCCTCCACAATGTTTGGGACAAAGATCCGTCATTTATTTATTTGCCTCAATACTTCACACATTTGAGATTTGTAATAGAAAAAAAAAAAATCACGTTTGGTTAAAGTGCACATTGTCTGATTTTAATAAAGGCCATTTTAATACATTTTGGTTTCAGCATGTAGAAATTACAGCAGTGTTTATACATAGTCCCCCCATTTCAGGGCACCATAATGGTTTGGGACACAGCAATGTCATGTAAATGAAAGTAGTCATGTTTAGTATTTTGTTGCATTTCCTTTGACTGCTTGAAGTCTGCGATTCATAGACATCACCAGTTGCTGGGTGTCTTCTCTGGTGATGCTCTGCCAGGCCTGTACTGCAGCCATCTTTAGCTTATGCTTGTTTTAGGGGCTAGTCCCCTTCAGTTTTCTCTTCAGCATATAAAAGGCATGCTCAACTGGGTTCAGATCGGGTGATTGACTTGGCCACTCAAGAATTGACCATTTTTTAGCTTTGAAAAACGAATTTGTTGCTTCAGCAGTATGTTTGGGATCATTGTCTTGCTGTAGAATGAACCACCGGCCAATGAGTTTTGAGGCATTTGTTTGAACTTGAGCTGGTAGGATGTGTCTATACACTTCAGAATTCATTATGCTACCACCATCAGCAGTTGCATCATCAATGAAGATAAGTGAGTCAGTACCTTCAGCAGCCATACATGCCCCCACCATAACACCCCCACCACCGTGTTTCACAGATGAGGTGGTATGCTTTGGATCTTGGGCAGTTCCTTCTCTCCTCTATACTTTGCTCTTGCCATCACTCTAATGTAAGTTAATCTTCATCTCATCTGTCCACAAGACCTTTTTCCAGAACCGTGGTTGCTCTTTTAAGTACTTCTTGGCAAACTGTAACCTGGCCATCCTATGTTTGCAGCTAACCAGTGGTTTGCATCTTGCAGTGTAGCCTCTGCATTTCTGTTCATAAAGTCTTCTGCAGACAGTGGTCATTGACAAATTCACACCTGACTCCTGAAGAGTGTTTGTCAGACAGGTGTTTGGGGATTTCCTTTATTATAGAGAGAATTCTTCTGTCATCAGCTGTGGAGGTCATCCTTGGCCTGCCAGTCCCTTTGCGATTAGTAAGCTCACCAGTGCTCTCTTTCTACTTAATGATGTTCCAAACAGTTGATTTTGGTGAGCCTAAGGTTTGGCTGATGTCTCTAACAGTTTTATTCTTGTTTCCCAGTCTCATAATGGCTACTTTGACTTTCATTGGCACAACTTTGGTCCTCATGTTGATAAACAGCAATAAAAGTTTCCAAAGGTGATGGAAAGACTGGAGGAAAGACTAGGTGCTGAGAGCTCTCTTATACCTGCATTAAGGAGGCAATTAAACACACCTGAGCAATTACAAACGCCTGTGAAGCCATGGGCACATTACGGTGCCCTGAAATGGGGAGACTATGTATAAACACAGCTGTAATTTCTACATGGTGAAACCAAAATGTATAAAAATGCCCTTTAATAAAATCTGACAATGTGCACTTTAACCACATGTGATTTTTTCTATTACAAATCTCAAATTGTGGAGAACAGAGGCAAATAAATAAATGATGGGTCTTTGTCCCAAACATTATGGAGGGCACTGTATAAACATAGAAACATAGACAATAGGTGTAGTAGTAGGCCATTCAGCCCTTAAAGCCAGCACCACCATTAACTGTGATCATGGCTGATCATCCACAATCAGTACCCCGTTCCTGCCTTCTCCCCATATCCCTTGATTCCACACTTAGTGTCATTGTTTTCTCTCAGGGATATTTAGTTTACGTTGGTTTAGAGATACAGCGCGGAAACAGACCCTTCGGCCCACCGATTCCGCGCCGACCAGCCATCCCCGGACATTAACACTACCCTACACAGGCGAGGGACAATTTGTTTTTACATTTAACACCAAGCCAATTAACCTACAAACCTGGACGTCTTTGGAGTGTGGGAGGAAACCGAAGATCTCGGGGAAAACCCAGGCAGGTCACGGGGAGAAGGTGCAAACTGCGTACAGGCAGCACCCGTATTCGGGATCGAACCCGGGTCTCTGGCGCTGTAAGGCGGCAACTCTACCCACTACGCCACCGTGCCCACTTGCGCCATTGTGCCATCTCTAATTTTAGTCTAGACAAACAGCATGGAAACAGGGTCTTCGACCCCTACCCCCCCCCCCCCCCCCCCCGCCCTCCCTACCACCCCTAGTCCACATCGACCATCGATCACCCACTCCATACACACTAGAGGGCAATTAGCAGAGGACAATTAATTTATAAATCCGCACGTCCTTGGGATGTGGGAGGAAACCGGAGTGAATTTTTTTTTCACAATGACTTTGCATTCCTGAAACTTAATGAGACAGTTATAAACACGGAAATCAGTTAATCAAATGGCATTATCCTTATAAAATAAGTTTGCACCACCCTTAGTTTCCAATATTGTGGTTCCAAAAGCAATTGAAATTCGCAACAATCTATATAGGTTTTATCTTTATGTGCTCTCTACGCTTACGCCCTGACAACACGTAACTATTAATCAGTATTGTGCTTCTAGTAATCACTAATGTATTCGAAAAGTTGCACAGCTTGAGTCTGGTCACATAGAAAGGTTGGGACTCTGCCACTTTTTCAATGGTTGATGTGTTCTTAGAGCAATTTACATAAGCAATTGATTAGTGCGGGTGTCAGTGTTTATGGGGAGAAGACAGGAGAATGGGGTTGGGAGGGAGAGATAGATCTGCCATGATTGAATGGCGGAGTAGACTCGATGGGCCGAATGGCCTAATTCTGCTCTTTATCACTTATGAAAATCAAACATTAGCATCTAATCACCAGAATTGTCTTCAATTCCCTGGATGAAATGTTGGCGTAGAAATGGCTGAGTTGATATATTAATGTAGTTTAATTTTTATCATTTAAAAAGCAGGAAATAAAAGTACCCAGGCAGACAATTAGAGACACATTTACAACACGCTGGTTGGTCTAGAAATGAGTGTTAAGTCATTAATCGCCTTTAATCTTCAGCATGTTGGTCTTTCCATCTCTTAGCCTCCTCCTAGTTTCCTTTTGCAGACATTGACATTGACAAGGATATCTTGGCCACGTGATGAGAGGGTGCAGTACTTTCTGATACTGATTTTATCGAGGTGTATAAAATCATGAGAGGAATAGATCGGGTAGATGCACAGAGGCTGCGTCTCTGTTCCGTGGAGCGCAGGAGGATGAGGGGTGATCTTATAGGGGTGCATCAGATCATGAGAGGAATAGATCGGGTAGAGTCTCTTGCCCAAAGTAGGTGAATCGAGGACCAGAGGGCATAGGGTTAAGGTGAGGTGGAAAAGATTGAACAGGATTTTGAGGGGTAACCTTTTCACCCAAAGGGTGGTGGAGGTATGGAACAAGCTGCCAGAGGAAGTAGCTGAGGCAGGGGCTATCCCAACCTTTATGTTACAGTTAGACAGGTACATGGATAGGACACGTTTGGAGGACTATGGACCAAACGTCCAAACGGAGGGCTATGGACCAAGGCAGATGGGACTAGAGTAGCTGGGACATGTTGGTTGGTGTGGGCAAGTTGGGCCGAAGGGCTTGTTTCCATGCTGTATCACTCTATGACTTTACCCTTGTAATTATTCCTTGAACTTTATGCAAAGAGAGAAAAATATATATTAATGGTTATGTATAAAATTCATAAAGAGGATTTGGTGAACTTAATCCAACTTTAGAATGCTGGCCCATTATCTAATATGCTCCTGGACTCAAAATAATACAGAATAGGTCCTTCAACATTTGTGTTTGGTTCATGCTATACTTTGGCTTAGGAGCAGCACCAAATCCAATTAAATAATGTCTTCCTTTATTGGAGTTTCGTTCAGAGATTACTCTGGCAGCTCGTTCCACAGACCTAATGTGGAGAAATACATTGTTGAAAACACTGAAATAAAAAAATTAAGCTCAGTCAATCCAATCAGTAATGTTGTAGAGGTATTTATAGAAGGGGATAGACTTTTGATCCACTTGGGGCTGATGAGAAGCATGTTCAGTGATAACTCTTTGAAAACAAAGAATAAAATGAATGGCGCTGTGAGAATTCTATCGCTTGGCTTGCAGTGGGACAACTTGAGATGTAATGGGACTGAAGAGATCGACAAAGAGCTGGAAGGGGGAGGGGGGGGGTGAAAGAGAGCGTGACTCAATAAAAGACGCAGCGTGGAAACAGGCCCTTCGGCCCATCAAGTCCACGCCATCCATCGACCGCCCGTTTGCACAAGTTCTATGTTCTCCCACTTTCCCATCCATTTCCTACACACTGCCTTCGTTTCAGTTCCATGCTAAAGAGCTCTGCGCAAACAATTTAGTTTCGTTGAAAGATACAGCATGGGAACAGGCCATTCGGCCCACCGAGTCCATGCCGACCAACTGTTCGCACTAGTTGGATGAGAATCCCAATCTCTCACCCACTCCCTGGGCAATTGACAGAGGGCATACAAACCCACATGTCCATGGGATGTGGGGAGAAACAAATGCTGTCTGACCCATTGAGCATTGCCAGCCGTTTGTGTTCGGCTGATATTTATTTTGCTTAACTAATGAGAAGAGAGCATTTATCAGAGTCGGGACGCATTCTTAAGTCATGGCCCATCTGATAAATCAGAGGAAGTTTCCAACCAATTTAAACATCCTCTCAAAGTCAGATAACATTCATGTTCTTACCAATAGGGACGTGGATGAGGATGATGCCTCTAATGCCTGCACTCCCTGGGTGTATGCCTGTGTGTGTGTAGTGTGTGTGCCCACTTGCACCATTGTGCACAGTCTTACAGCTGGACCGGGTAACAAGGTGGCACGGTGGCGCAGCGGTAGAGTTGCTGCCTCACAGCGTCAGAGACCCGGGTCCGATCCTGACTACGGGCGCTGTCTGTACGGAGTTTCTACGTTCTCCCCGTGACCTGCGTGGGTTTTTCTCCGGGATTTCAGGTTTCCTCCCACTCTCCAAAGACGTGCAGGTTTGTAGGTGAATTGGCTTGGTGTAATTGTAAATTGTCCCTAGTGTGTGTAGGGTAGTGTTAGTGTACGGGGTGATCGCTGGTCGGCGCGGACTCGGTGGGCCGAAGGGCCTGTTTCCGCGCTGTATCTCTAAACTAAACTAAAATATTGAAAAATCTTCCGTAGAATGTCAAAAATCCTTGCACTTGTCGGAATTCATTTCCTATCAGGTAGTTTTTAAGCGGTGAAACGTTTCACTAAATTTGGTTCCTGATGTAGTTTCTTGGGACCAGAAGGATCAGTGTGGGTTTGTAATTTATTCACAGTCTTGATCCTAACAGAGCTTACCATTTTCATCCAGTGAGAAGTCGTCTTGGGCATAGCGAAACTTTTCTGGCCCGCAAGCTATGAAGACATCATCATCTCCAAAGAAGTCCTGCAGACAAGCCACCTGGAACAAGCAAACAACAATCTATTAGTGTGCTACGCCACAAAATAGTCAGGTCAAGAGTGTAGTAAGGAACTGCAGATGCTGATTTAACACAAAAAGCTGGAGTAACTCAGCGGGACAGGCAGCACCACTGGAGAGAAGGAATGGGTGACGTCTTGGTTCTGGCGGGTCTCGACTCGAAACGTCACCCATTCCTTCTCTCCAGAGATGCTGCCTGCTCCTCTCATAGTCAATAGTGCTTCATTTGTCGGGTATGCAACTGCACATATATACCATACATGCACAGGGTGGCGCGGTGGCGCAGCGGTAGAGTTGCTGCCTTACAGCGCCAGAGACCCGGGTTCGATCCTGACTACGGGACCTGGTTGTACGGAGTTTGTACGTTCTCCCCGTGACTGCGTGGATTTTCTCCGAGATCTTCGGTTTACTCCCGCACTCCCAAGTCGCGCAGGTTTGTAGGTTAATTGGCTTGGTACACATGTAAATTGTCCCCAGAGTGTGTAGGACGGTGTTAATGAGCAGAGGGTCGCTGGATGGTGCGATCGTGGTGGGCTGAAGGGCCTGTTTCCGTGCTGAATCTCTAAACTAAACTAAAGATGTGGGCGCCACCATATTTGGAGCCATTGTTCAAAGTCCAAAGTCCAGTCGGCCCACGTGCTCGCCTCGCTGGAGCAGTTCCCGTGAGCCGATGTCCCTCTCCTCTCCTCACCCGGCCATCTGTGTGTCCCGGGGGTGCCTCCTGCAGCTGACCTTGAAGGCGTTGGAGGCATTACCCCGGCTCACCCTCCCACCAACCCTCGCTCCTCGCGCCCGACATCTCCAGCGAATCCCTCCCGGTTATGCCGACCGACGAGCCTTCGGACGGGTTCATTTTAGTTTAGAGATACAGCGCGGAACCAGGCCCTTCGGCCCAACAAGTCCGTACAGACCAACGATCCCCGCACACTAACACTACCCTACACACGCTAGGGACAACTTTTCATTCACACCAAGCCGATTAACCTCAAACCTGCACGTCTTTGGAGCGGTGGGAGGAAACCGATGATCTCGGAGAAAACCCACGCAGGTCACGGGGAAAACGTACAAACTCCGCGCAGACAGCACCCGTAGTTGGGATCGAACCCGGGTCTCTGCTGCTGTAAGTGCTGTAAAGCAGCAACTCTACTGCTGCGCCACCGCGCCGCCCATCCCGTGCCAGGAGTTATGGGGAACTGCGACAGAGAAGAGGAGATGAGGCCTCTGTTTGAACAACCACGATCATACTGAATGGCGGGGTAGGCTTGAAGGGCCAAGTGGCATCTTGGTCGACATGGACATGTTGGGCTGAAGGGCCTGCTTCCCTGCTGTACGACTCAGACTAAACATAAAACCAGTCACCTGTTTGCAAGCCATTGTTTCATTGACTAACCCTGGAAATAGAACATGGAATAGGAACAGGCCCTTCGGCCCACGGTGTCTGTGCCGAACATGATCCATATCCCTCCACTCCCGGGCCAAGTCAGTGGATATTTTTACGGCAGAGATAGGTAGATTTTTGATTAGTACACGTGTCAGGAGTTATAGGGAGAAGGCAGGAGAATGGGTGAGAAAGAACTGCAGATGCTGGATAAAATCAAAGGTAGACAGACACAAAATGCTGGTGTAACTCAGCGGATGAGGCAGCGTCTATAGAGAGAAGGAATGGGTGATGTTTCGGATCGAGACCCTTCTTCAGATTGATGTCGGGGGGGGAGGGGCGGATGTGGGCGGAGACAGTAGACCTTGTAGGAGAACTGGGAAGGGGGAGGGGAAGGAGGGAGAAAGCAAGGACTACCTGAAATTGGAGAAGTCAATGTTCATACCGCTGGGGTGTAAACTACCCAAGCGAAATATGAGGTGCTGCTCCTTGGGATATGGGGTTTGGAGGGAGAGATAGAGATCATCCATGGCCAGTGGGCGGCGCAACTCTGGTCAGCAGCGGCCTCTGCAGTCTGTCTGCGTTTTATTATTTTCTGTCTGTGTGTTTTTATGTAGTTTTTGTTATTTTTTGTTTGGGGTGTGTGTGGGGGGGGGGGTGGGGGTGGGGTGGGAGGGGGGGGAAACTTTTTAAATCTCTCACTGCACTGGAGACCCGACCTTTTCTCGTCGGGTTTCCGTTGTCGTTGGGGCCGCAACGAGGAGCGGCCTCCAACAGGAAGAAGCCGGGGACTCTGGTGCTACGACTCACCGTCACCGTCGCGGGGCTGGCCGAGTCCGGAGCGGGTGGAGCGGTGGAGGAGCGCTGCTGCTGCTGCTGCTGCTGCTGCGGCCCGACCGGAGAGTCGGAGGCTCCAACGGCAGGTCTGTGGACGGCGGCACCGGGAGCCCGCGGTCCCTGGAGGGAGACCGCTTTTCAGGGCTCTCGCAACGGCGACTTCCCCCGCCCGAGTTGCGGGGTTGAAAAGCTCCTGGAGCGGGGCCTACATCACTGCCCCGCGCGGCTTGGAATGGCCGCGGGACTCTGCGAGTGCACGCCGGGGGCTCTAACACCAAGACCCGGTGTGCGACCTTGCACCACCCGGCGTGGCTTTAATGGCCGCGGGACAATCGCCATCGCCAGCCGGGGGCTTTGACTTTGACTCTGACATGGTGGGGGGAGAGTGCAGTGGAGAGATACGTTTATTTGGCCTTCCATCACAGCGATGTGATGGATGTTTATGTAAATTATGTTGTGTCTTGGGTCTATGTGTTTGTAATGTATGGCTGCAGAAACGGCATTTCGTTTGGACCTCAAGAGGTCCAAATAACAATTAAATGTATCTTGTATCTTGTATCTTGGTTGATTGGCAGGGTAGACTTGATGGGCCGAATGGCTTTTGACCTGATATCCATGGGCCTATCTAAAAGCCTCATAAATACCACTATCGTATATGCCTCCACCACCACCCCCGGCAGCGCGTTCCAGGCACCCACCACCCTCTGTGTGAAAAACCTGACCCTTTAAACCTTCCCCCCTCAAAGCTATGCCCTCTAGTCTTTGACATTTCCACCCTGGGGAAAAGCTTCTGACTGTCTACCCCAACGATGCTTTGTATCATTTGATACAGTTCTATCAGTCAATAGACAATAGACAATAGACAACAGGTGCAGGAGTAGGCCATTCGGCCCTTTGAGCCAGCACCGCCATTTAATGTGATAATGGCTGATCATCCCCAATCAGTACCCCGTTCCTGCCTTCTCCCCATATCCCCTGACTCCGCTATCCTTAAGAGCCCTCTAGCTCTCTCTTGAAAGCATCCAGAGAACCTGCCTCCACCGCCCTCTAAGGCAGAGAATTCCACAGACTCACCACACTTCGTGAGAAAAAGTGTTCCCTCGTCTCCGTTCTAAATGGCTTACTCCTTATTCTTAAACTGTGGCCCCTGGTTCTGGACTCCCCCAACATTCCTGCCTCTAGCGTATCCAAGCCCTTAACAATCTTATATGTTTCAATGAGATTGCCTCTCATCCTTCTAAACTCCAGAGTGTACAAGTCTCCCCTCAACCTCCGACGTTCCCGAAAAAACAATCCAACCTCGTCTAATACATAATACCCTCCAATCCAGGCACCGTTCTGTTAAACCTCTTCTGCTCTCTCTTCCCAAACAAAATATAATCAACACAGAAAAAATCAGATTAAAACTAAAACTGACTTTCACTATTGACTGGAGACAGCTCCAAATATTCTCAATATATGTTAATTAAAAGTTGTGCATCAAATTACACCCTAAACAAAAATCTTACATGAATTTTATGCAAATACGAAGAAGCTGGCCAAATTAATGCAATTAGATACTGCAGTGAGCGTGAGACAAATCACAACCTGTACTAGGGATTTACAGTCATTTACAATTTAAATTATCTGACAGATGAGATCACTGCAGGGGAATGAACTGGTGATTTCATTCACTTCGTAGATCTCAGTGTGTTTAATTGGAAACACTAAGAGACAAGACATCATAGTATCAATGTGGAAACGGGACTTTGGACACCCTGTGCGTAGGGGAGAGAGGGTAGGGCTGAAGATGTCCTGGTTTTGTTGCTACTGGGCCTGGCTACACTGGCCATCCGCAAGTCACGGAGCCAGGCGGAAGAGGGCCCAGCCCGACAGGGGGCGGAAATCCTGGGGGGTGCAGGGGGGACACGTCCCTCCCCCTGCTTTGAGAGGTGGGGGACGATCCCCTCCCATGTTTTGTCATCCGGACTTTATCAGCCGCTTTCTAAGGGTTGAATCGGCCCATTCACGGGGCCTTTCAGCGCCCGTCGCGGCTTAAAATCAAACCGCTGCATCGAGGCGATCGAGGCTCCCGATGTTAAGCCCCCGCCGGCCGATGAAAGACCCCGTGAACGGGCCGATTCAAGCCCACGGCCGAAGCCTCGCACTAATGCACCACGCTCTCTCCTCCAGCCCAGCTCGCCGCTTGACTCGGGGGTGATTATGTGCGGTGTGGAGTTGGCGCCTGATGAGCAGAGGGAACTGGGACCGGGTCACCACCAGGGATGCCGTTCTGTCTGGAAGGCGGAGGGTTTGCTGCCGCTGCTGGCAGGTACACAGAGAGAGAGTGGCCACTCGGCCCGCACGTTGCTGCTGCCTCACAGCGCCGGGGACACGGGTTTAGATCCTGACTGTGGGTGCTGTGTGTATAGAGTCTTTTTCTCCCCACTAGTGCCTTGTCTGAGGTTGATCTCACCCTTGCTGCTGAACAGACCGAGCACCAGCACCGAGTGCTCGCTCCGCCACCTCTCTCGCTTTATGAGTGTGCGCATGCGTGCGTGGCTGCCAAGAATTTGTATCCCCCCCATGTTTTGATAGCGATTTCCGTGCCTGCTGCCTGAGCCGGCTGCCCGCCCCTTTTCCGGGGCTACGTCCACGCCCGGTGGCAGTAGAGAGGGACTATGCGCTGTCCACGGGCACCCTGGGGGATTTCCGGGACTGCTGGGAACTGCGGGGGGTGGAATGCATCCTGGACAAGGAGTATAAGATAGTTGTATTATAGTTCAAGAAAGAACTAGATATGTAAATATCGAGTTAAAGAAAGAACTGCAGATGCTGTAAATATCGAAGGTAGACAAAACTGCTGGAGAAACTCAACGGGTGAGGGACGTCATCTATCCCTTCGCTCCATAGATCCTGCCTCGCCCGCTGAGTTCCTCCAGCCATTGTATAATAGTTTTTAAGAGGGAACTGCAGATGCTGGAGAATCGAAGGTTACACAAAAAAGCTGGAGAAACTCAGCGGGTGCAGCAGCATCTATGGAACGAAGGAAATAGGCAACGTTTCGGGCCGAAACCCTTCTTCAGACTGATCGGGGGCGGGGGTGGGCGGGGACAAGAAAGGGAAAAGGAGGAGGAGCCCGAAGGCTGGGGGATGGGAGGAGACAGCAGGGGGGCTGAGGAAGGGGAGGAGACAGCAAGGACTAACAAAATTGGGAGAATTCGATGTTCATGCCCCCGGGATGCAGACTCCCCAAACGGAATATGAGGTGCTGTTCCTCCAATTTCCGGTGCTGCTCGCTGTGGCCATGGAGGAGACCCAGGACAGAGAGGTCGGAGACGGAGTGGGAGGGGGAGTTGAAGTGCTGAGCCACCGGGAGGTCAGCTTGGTTATTGCGGACCGAGCGGAGGTGTTCGGCGAAACGATCGCCCAACCTCCGCTTGGTCTCACCGATATAGATCTGCTGACATCTAGATTATTATTATACTATTGTATAATAGTTTATCGTTTGTCATGTATTATGGTGGTGGGTTCGGTTTTGGTTTTTACTGTACTGGAAATATTATTTTAATATTTGAAGAAATATTTTTGATTAAAACATTTTTTTTTAAGTCGTAAACGAGGAACTGCAGGTGCTGGGTGACCATGGATAGGCACAAATTGCAGGGGTAACTCAGCGAGGCAGGCAGCATCGCTGGAGAACATGGATAGGTGAAAGGCACACTTTGGTGATGCCCAAAACCAATCGATCTTCTAGGTCTTGTGTAGGAAGGAACTGCAGATGCTGATTCAAACTGAAGATAGACACAAAATGCTGGAATAACTCCGGCAGCATCTCTGAAGAGAAGGAATGGTTGACGTTCTGGTTGAGACCCTTCTTCGGATCTCCTAGTCCAATGAGAGAGGCCTTCTTGAGGTGCCCACCCAAAGGCACGTTGATCGTTGGCACCGTAAACCCGCCCGAAGGCTCGTCAGTCGGCATAACCGGGAAGGAGCAGCTGGAGATGTCGGGCGCGAGAAGTGAGGGCCGGGGGGAGGGTGAGCCGGGTTAATGCCTCTAGCGTCTTCAAGGTCAGCTGCAGGAGGAGCCCCCTGGACACAAAGATGGCTGGGCGAGGAGAGGGGAGGAGAGGGAGGAGTGGGGAGGAGAGGGACGTCGGTTTGCGGGAACTGCTCCACTACACCGAGCACGCGGGCTGACCGAACTTTGTTCTTTGAACTTTGAGCTTTGGAGTTTGAATAATGGCGGCCAAAATGGCGGCGCCCGCATGTGTAATATAGGCCAAAATAATTTCACTGTGCAGTTGCATACGTGCGAAATAAAACACAAAACTAACCATTAAACCAAGTCCAAAAGACAATAGATAATAGGTGCAGGGAGAGGCCATTCGGCCCTTCGATCCAGCACCGCCATTCACTATGATCATGGCTGATCAGTACCCCGTTCCTGCCTTCTCCCCATATCCCCTGGGCATTCCAATCTGCAGGATTATGTCACGTCATGAGACGAGAGGGTTCAATTGTCATATGTTCCAACAATGGAACGATTAACTTATTATTTGTAGCAGCTTAATACAATAGAAACATAAAAAATAGGTGCAGGAGTAGAGGCCATTAGGCCCTTCGAGCCTGCACCGCCATTCAATATGATCATGGCTGATCATCCAACTCAGTATCCTGTACCTGCCTTCTCTCCATACCCCCTGATCCCTTTAGCCACAAGGGCCACATCTAACTCCCTCTTAAATATAGCCAATGAACTGGCCTCAACTACCTTCTGTGGCAGAGAGTTCCAGAGATCCACCACACTCTGTGTGAAATACTCACAGATAATATATAATAACCAGAAAAATATTATATAGATCAGTAACTCCCAATACGAGTGCAAAAAAAGCCCCAAATTCTTAATGCAACCAAGCCAGTCCATAGATTAGTGTGTGCTTTAGTTCAGTTTAGAAGCACAGCATGGAAACAGGCCTTTTGGCCCACCGAGTCCACCCCAAGTGGAATAATAGTGACTGCACACTATCCACTTTCTCATCCACTCCGTACACATTCGGGGCAATCTACAGAGGCTGATTAAGTTCTACGAGCAGAATTAGGCCATTCGGCCCATCAAGTCTACTCCGCCATTCAATCAAGGCTGATCTATCTGTCCCTCTCAACCCCATTCTACTTATCAACTGACGTCTTTGCGATGTGGGAGGGACCCGGAGCACCCGGTGGAAACCCACGCGGTCACAGGGAGAACGTGCAAACTCCACACCGACAGCACCCATGGTCGGGATCAAACCCGGTTCCCCGGCTCTGCAAGTGCTGTCCGGCAGCAACTCTTATCGCTGCACCACCGTGCCGCCCTAATGGATCATCATAGGACTTAATGGGCCGAATGGTCTCATTCTGCTCCTAGAACTTATGAACATGACTCAGTGAGCCAAAGGGCCTGTTTCCACGCTGTATCTCTAAAGTCGTATCAGTTTCACACTAAGACTTTAATCATCAGGCCCTGTTTTAAAAGTAAACTGTTATCAAAGTAAAAAAGTTCTGTGTATTTTTCCTGTTTGGCTCCTCTGAGAGCAGGCAACAGCTTGGATTTATGTGGCATGTTACATGGCTTCAGGGCATCCTGTGTGTTTCACAGCCAGCAAAGCAGCTATTTCTGTTCACTTTGTGAGCTGCTTCAAGCAGAGAGGAAAAAAAATACGATTCGATGTAAAATTCTTGCTTCAGAGAGGAAGAGCATCAGGTCATGTAGATTTTGGTCTTTGAGTTAAATAAGGGAACAAAAATGTTTGGGGATTTCCAGATACTGAATCACCAGAAATATGTACGTGAAGGTTTTGTCCTTGTGGTAAAACAACAATGCCTAGCGCACACTAAAGGGTCTGTCCCACTTGCCAATTTTTTCGCCGACTGATTCATATCAGTGTCGCCAAAAGATGTTGAACATTTCAAAATCCAGCGGCAACAAAAAAAATGTTGCGACACTTGAAAAAACACCGCGCGACATACAAGACAAGATACAAGATACATTTAATTGTCATTTGGACCCCTTGAGGTCCAAACGAAATGCCGTTTCTGCAGCCATACATTACAAACACATAGAGCCAAGACACAACATAATTTACATAAACATCCATCACATTGCTGTGATGGAAGGCCAAATAAGCTTATCTCTCCACTGCACTCCCCCCCCCCCGATGTCAGAGTCAAAGTCAAAGCCCCCGGCTGGCGATGGCGATTGTCCCGTGGCCATTAAAGCCACGCCGGGTGGTGCGAGGTCGCACACCGGGTTCTTGATGTTAGAGCCCCCGGCGTGCGCTCGCAGAGTCCCGCGGCCATTCCAAGCCGCGCGGGGCGGTGATGTAGGCCCCGCTCCAGGAGCTCTTCAACCCCGCAACTCGGGCGGGGGAAGTCGCCGTTGCATTAGTCATCATACGTCATCACGCCACGTCTCTGCCGCGTCACGCGCGCTACATCAGTCAATGATGCCGGCAGTCGCCGAAAAAAAATCGCCAAGTGGGACTGGCCCTTTACAGTCCCATCATGTAGCTCCATCCAAGACCACAAATAATGGCAGCAAGTTGTGGACACATCGCACAAACCAACCTCCCTTCCATTGAGTAGCAGGAATCGTACAAAGTCTCGAACCCAAAACGTCACCCATTCCTTCTATCCGGAGATGTTGCCTGTCCCGCTGAGTTACTCCGGATTTTTGTGTCTCCCTTCCATTGACTCCATCTACACCTCACGCTGCCTCGGCAAGGCCAGCAGCATCATCAAGGACCAGTTACAACCCCGGCCACTCCCTCTTCTCCCCCCTCTCCCATCGGGCAAAAGGTATAGAAGTGTGAAAACGCACACACCTCCAAATTCAGGGACAGTTTCTTCACGGCTGTTATCAGGCAACTGAACCATCCTGAAGAAAGACTGGATAGACTTGGTTTATACTCTCTAGAATTTAGGAGATTGAGAGGGAATCTTATAGAAACTTACAAAATTCTTAAGGGGTTGGACAGGCTAGATGCAGGAAGATTGTTCCCGATGTTGGGGAAGTCCAGGACAAGGGTTCACAGCTTAAGGATAAGGGGGAAATCCTTTAAAACCGAGATGAGAAGAACTTTTTTCACACAGAGAGTGGTGAATCTCTGGAACTCTCTGCCACAGAGAGTAGTTGAGGCCAGTTCATTGGCTATATTTAAGAGGGAGTTAGATGTGGCCCTTGTGGCTAAGGGGATCAGGGGGTATGGAGAGAAGGCAGGGACAGGATACTGAGTTGGATGATCAGCCATGATCATATTGAATGGCGGTGCAGGCTCGAAGGGCCGAATGGCCTACTCCTGCACCTAATTTCTATGTTTCTATGTTTCTATCCTACCACAACCAGAGAGCAGTGCTGAACTACTATCTACCTCATTGGTGACCCTCGGACTATCCTTGATCGGACTTTGCTGGCTTTACCTTGCACTAAACATTATTCCCTCATCATGTATCTATACACTGTAAACGGCTCGATTATAATCATGTATTGTCTTTCCGCTGACTGGTTAGCACACAACAAAAGCTTTTCACTGTACCTCGGTACACGTGACAATAAAATAAACTGAACTGGTCAGAAATACCATTCAATCCATCTGATATCTTAGGTTCTTGAGACACAACGTTGAAACAGGCCCTTCAGCCCACCGAGTCAACCCGTACACAAGCACTATCCTACACACACTAGGGACAATTTACAATGTTTTAACCAAAGCCAATTAAGCTACATACCTGTATATATCTTTGGTGAATGGGTGGAAACTGGAGCAGCTGGAGAAAACCCACATGGTTACAGAGAGAACATACAAACTCCGTATAGACAGCACCCGTAGCCAGAATCGAACCCAGGTGTCTGGCGCTGTAAAGCAGCAACTCTACCGCTCTGCCACCGAGCCACCCCTTGGTTTTCTCTTTCTCTTTCAAAGACACAAAGTGCTGGAGTAACTCAGTGTTTAAGAAGGAACTGCAGATGCTGGAAAAATCGAAGGTAGACAACAATGCTGGAGAAACTCAGCGGGTGAGGCAGCATCTATGGAGCGAAGGAATAGGTGATGTTTCTGGTCGAAACCCTTCTTCAGACGACATCAGACGAAGGGTCTCGACTCAAAACATCGTCTATTCCTTTGCTCCGCAGTAACTCAGTGGGTCAGACAGCATCTCTGGAGGACATGGATAGGTGCAATTTTGGATCAGGTCCCTTCTTGAAGAAGGGACCCGGTCCAAAACGTGACCTATCCATTTCCTTCAAAGATGAGTTACTCCAGCACTCTGTGCTTTTCTTTTTGTAAACCAGCCTCAGCAGTTCCTTGTTTTTTTCTCTTTCCCTATCAGAACTGCGACTGTTTTGATTCCCACTCTTGCCTAAGGCCTGCAGCAGGGAACCAAACTTAGTACAGTGCAGCACGGGGAGAGGCTATTCAGCACCCACATACCATGGCTGAACCTTGATACCAATTGACATTGTGTAAGAAAGAACTGCAGATGTTGTTTTAAATCAAAGATAGACACAAAATGCTGGAGTAACTCAGCGGGACAGGCAGCATCTCTGGAGAGAAGGAAAGAAGGAATGGGTTACAATTTATATTCATCTCTTCTGCTTGCATGACATCCATGTGACTATATCGGCGGACCGGTTTAGACGGATATGGGCCAAACGCAGGCAGGTGGGACGGCATGGGCATGTTGGGCCGAAGGGCCTGTTGCTGCACTGTATCACACTATGACTGCATGTCTAAGACCTTAAATACCCCAATCGTATCTCCCTCCACCACCACCACCCCTAACAAACACCCACCAACCTTTGTGTGAAAAGGTTACCCCTCAGATTCCTATTAAATCTTTTCCCCTTCACCTCGAACCTATGCCCTCTGGTCCTCAATTCACTTACCCTGGACAAGAGACACTGTGCATCTCTCCGATTACTCTCATGATTTTGTACAATAGCAGTGACTAGTGGGGTACCGCAAGGCTCAGTGCTGAGACCCCAGCTATTTACAATATATATTAATAATCTGGATGAGGGAATTGAAGGCAATATCTCCAAGTTTGCGGATGACACGAAGCTGGGGGGCAGTGTTAGCTGTGAGGAGGATGCTAGGAGACTGCAAGATGACTTGGATAGGCTGGGTGAGTGGGAAAATGTTTAACAGATGCAGGATAATGTGGATACATGTGAGGCTATCCATTTTGGTGGCAAAAACAGGAAAGCAGACTATTATCTAAATGGTGGCTGACTAGGAAAAGGGGAGATGCAGCGAGACCTGAGTGTCATGGTACACCAGTCATTGAAAGTAGGCATGCAGGTGCAACAGGCAGTGAAGAAAGCGAATGGTATGTTAGCTTTCATAGCAAAAGGATTTGAGTATAGGAGCAGGGAGGTCCTACTGCAGTTGTACAGGGTATTGGTGAGACCACACCTGGAGTATTGCGAACAGTTTTTGTCTCCAAATCTGAGGAAGGACATTATTGCCATAGAGGGAGTGCAGAGAAGGTTCACCAGACTGATTCCTGGGATGTCAGGACTGTCTTATGAAGAAAGACTGGATAGACTTGGTTTATACTCTCTAGAATTTAGGAGATTGAGAGGGGATCTTATAGAAACTTACAAAATTCTTAAGGAGTTGGACAGGCTAGATGCAGGAAGATTGCTCCCGATGTTGGGGAAGTCCAGGACAAGGGGTCACATCTTAAGGATAAGGGGGAAATCCTTTAAAACCGAGATGAGAAGAACTTTTTTCACACAGAGAGTGGCGAATCTCTGGAACTCTCTGCCGCAGAGGGTAGTTGAGGCCAGTTCATTGGCTATATTTAAGAGGGAGTTAGATGTGGCCCTTGTGGCTAAGGGGATCAGGGGGTATGGAGAGAAGGCAGGTACAGGATACTAAGTTGGATGATCAGCCATGATCATATCGAAGGGCCGAATGGCCTACTCCTGCACCTAATTTCTATGTTTCTATGTTTCTATGAATATCAATCGATATTTTTTAAGTTGGAGATTGCCAGATTCTTGATTATTAAGGGAGTCAGGTGGGGGGGTGAAGGAGAGAGCGTTCCCGTCGCGGCCGTGTCTCCACCAATCTTTCCACCACCGCGCACAAGTAGCGCAAGACGCGACAAGGCCGACACCATTGTGTGCAGATGCCAAGAAGTGTGTTCAGCAGTGTGTGGACTCGATGAGAAGAAGGGAGTCAGGGGGTCATGGAAAGAAGGCAGGAGAATGGGGTTGAGAGAGAAAAATAGATTACCCACGATTGAATGGCGGAGTAGATCTCATGGGCCGAATGGACTATTTCTGCTTCTAGAACTTATGAACCAGGGGACCTTTCAACAGATAAAAATGGTGGTGCATGTGCATCATGCGGGCCCCAAGGAGACAGCTGTTATAAGGGTTTGTTTTACATGGTTTTTCAGCTGCTTTTGATGTACTAAATTGTTGTTCGTGCATGTGAGTGCATATTACCTTTTATTTTAATCATTCCCAGACTGTTTTGAATGCCAAAGCTTAAATGCCAAAGAAATTCAAGAGCATTCCAATTCAGTGACCACTGAGTGACTGGGCACAGAGCCTTAGAGAACAAAGGGCGGTCACGTTGTGGCGCAGCGGTAGAGTTGGTGCCTCGCAGCGCCGGAGACCTGGGTTCGATCCCGACTACGGGTGCTGTCTGTGCGGAGTTTGTACGTTCTCCCCGTGACCTGCGTGGGTTTTCTCCAAGAACTTCGGTTTCCGCCCACATTCCAAAGACGTACATATTTGTAGGCTAATTGGCTTGGTGTAAATGTAAACATTGTCCCCAGTGGGTGTAGGATAGTGTTAATGTGCAGGAATCGCTGGTTTGCTCAACTATCCAGTGTGTGCAGTTCTTTGTGTCTCCCAGGTTTCTCCGTTAAAGGGCTATCTACAGCGCAAGGTGTTTGAGCCTTTGTTGGGAGAGAGAGAGAGAGAAAGTGTCAGAAGATGGGATACAGATACTGTAGATGTTTGGTGGTTGCAGCCAACAACAGGAACTCCAACGTGTGGGATCGCTGTGTCAGGAAAATCCCGTTTCCCATTTCAGAGCTCAGAGTGGATGCGGAATAATGAATATAGTTGAATACGGAATGGAAATGCTTCTAAACGTCAACCTATCGGTGGAATGACTCCCTCTAACAGAGTAAAAACCCTGTCCCACTGTACGAGTTCATTCAAAGAGTTCTCCCGAGTTTGGCCTGATTCGAACTCGGAGATTTACGGTAATGGCCGCTCGTCAGTACTCGGGGCTCTCGTGGACGTTTTTCAACATGTTGAAAAATCTTCACGAGTCTTCCCGAGCATACTGCGTTTCCCGAGTACCTGCCGTTAGCGTTACGAGCCGCTAAGAGTCGTCCCCGATCTCCGACGTACCCGCTACGTTCATTCTCCGTGCTAACCACGAGTTTGATTTTTTTTTTAAACTGGGGAGAGATCTTGAATTAGCTCGTACAGTGGGACACGGCCATAACCCCCAACACATCTGATGATATGTAAGGAAACTAGGTGCAGGAGTCGGCCCTTCGAGCCAGCACTGCCATTCAATTTGATCATGCTGATCATCCCAAATCAGTACCCCCGTTCCTGCTCTCTCCCCATATCCCTTGGTTCTTTTAGCTCTAAGAGCTATATCTAACTCTCTCTTTTATTTTTGGGAATTGGCCTCCACTGCCTTCTGTGGCAGAGAATTCGACAGATTCACAACTCACTGGGTGACATTTTTTTTCCTCTGATATAGATCAGATCTGAAAAAGGTCAAAGCAATCGTGAGAATAATGACTTGTGCCACGACATACTGTATTTGTTTGTTTTTCTTTTTTGCGTTGCCTTAGTGTGCTCTGCCTGGATGGAGTGTAAAGCTTTTCACGGTATCTCAGTACGTATGAACGAATCAAGATTCAAGATTCAATTTAATTGTCATTTGGACCCCTTAAGGTCCAAACGAAATGACGTTTCTGCAGCCATACATTTCAAACAAATAGACCCAAGACACAACATAATTTACATAAACATCCATCACATCGCTGTGATGGAAGGCCAAAAAAACTTATCTCTCCACTGCACTCTCCCCCCCCCCCGATGTCAGAGTCAAAGTCAAAGCCCCCGGCTGGCGATGGCGATTGTCCCGCGGCCATTAAAGCCACGCCGGGTGGTGCAAGGTCGCACACCGGGTTCTTGATGTTAGAGCCCCCGATGGGCGCTCGCAGAGTCCCGCGGCCATTCCAAGCCGCGCGGGACGGTGCTGTAAGGCCCCGCTCCAGGAGCTCTTCAACCCCGCAACTCGGGCAGGAGAAGTCGCCGTTTCGGGAGCCCTGAAAAGCGGTCTCCCTCCATGGACCCGCGGGCTCCCGGTGCCGCCGTCCGCCAGACCCGCAGTTGCAGCCTCCGAATCTCCGGAGGTCGGGCCGCAGCAGCGCTCCACCACTGCTCCACCCGCTCTGGACTCGGCCAGCTCTGCGACAGTGAGGTGAGTCGTCGGCACCAGAGCCCCCGGTCTTCCTGTTGGAGGACGCTCCTCGTTGCAGCCCCAACGACAACGGAGACCCGACAAGGAAAAGGTCGGGTCTCCCGTGCAGGGAGAGATTTTAAAGTTACACCCTCCCTCCCACCCCCCCCCCCCCCCCCCACACACACCACACCCCAACAAAAATAACAAAAACTACATAAAAACATAGACAAAAAATAATAAAAAACGCAGACGGGCTGCAGAGGCCGCTGCTGACGAGAGTCGCGCCGCCTACGAATGAATGAATGAATGAATGAATGAATGAATGAATACTTTATTGTCACATGTGGTCAGTCACGGTGAAACTCTTTGCTCACACACCCACGGTATGCAAACAGCGGCCATGTAAAGGGCATCAACAAAGTTACAAAGTACCCCCAGCGCCAGGTCCCCTTTTGTTCTCCCCCCTTCCAAGTGAAAGGCCTGGATAGAGTGGATGTGGAGAGGATGTTTCCACTAGTGGGAAAGTTCAAGGCCAGAGGTCACAGCCTCAGCATTAAAGGACGTTGTTTTAGGAAGGAGATGAGGAGGAATTTATTTAGTCAGAGGGTGGTGAATCTGTGGAATTCTTTGCCACAGCAGGCTGTGGAGGCCAAGTCAGTGGATATTTTTAATGTCGAGGTTGATAGATTCTTGATTAGTTGTCAGAGATTAAGGGGAGTAGGCAGGAGAATGGGGTTAGGAGGGAGAGATAAATCAGCCAAGATTGAATGGTGGAGTAGACTTGATGGGCCGAATGGCCTAATTCTACTCCTATAACTTTATGTTTTCCCCGTACATGATTGCTTGATTGTAATCATATATTATAATCACATATAATCATAAGAAGGTTCACCAGCGTCTCTTCTTCCTGAGGAGACTGAAGAAGGTCCATCTGTCTCCTCAGATCCTGGTGAACTTCTACCGCTGCACCATCGAGAGCATCCTTACCAACTCATCACAGTATGGTATGGCAACTGCTCTGTCTCCGACCGGAAGGCATTGCAGAGGGTGGTGAAAATTGCCCAACGCATCACCGGTTCCTCGCTCCCCTCCATTGAGTCTGTCCAAAGCAAGCGCTGTCTGCGGAGGGCGCTCAGCATCGCCAAGGTCTGCTCTCACCCCAACCATGGACTGTTTACCCTCCTACCATCCGGGAGGCGCTACAGGTCTCTCCGTTGCCGAACCAGTAGGTCGAGGAACAGCTTCTTCCCGGCGGCTGTCACTCTACTCAACAACGTACCTCGGTGACTGCCAATCACCACCCCCCCCCCCGGACACTTATTATTATTTATTCAAATCATTTGCTATGTCGTTCTTCCAGGGAGATGCTAAATGCATTTCGTTGTCTCTGTACTGTACACTGACAATGACAATTAAAATTGAATCTGAATCTGAATCTGAATCTGATATTGCCTTTTCACCGGCTGGTTAGCTCGGTACACATGACAATAATAAACTGAGCTAATAATAAACCAGGTTAATGTACGATTATGAAGGCTGAAGAAACACAAATTTCCGGAGTAACTCAGCGGGCCAGGTAGGAAGGACCTGGATAGACATGGATTTGTGGTCAGGTCATTAATCCTCCACCAATAAGCAGCATTTTACTTTCTGGAGTAGAGTATTAAAATAAGGACCAAATTTTGCTATAAAGCAAATCTGTGTGAAGGAGATTTGAAATTGAATATGTCTATCTGTATTTTGTTTAAAAATTCCTCGCCTTCCCGCGATGAAGGGTCCTGACCTAAAACATCACCTATCCAGAACCAGGGCCCACAGTTTAAGAATAAGGGGTAAGCCATTTAGAACGGAGACAAGGAAACACTTTTTCTCACAGAGAGTGGTGAGTCTGTGGAATTCTCTGCCTCAGAGGGCGGTGGAGGCCGGTTCTCTGGATGCTTTCAAGAGAGAGCCAGATAGGGCTCTTAAAAATAGCGGAGTCAGGGGATATGGGGAGAAGGCAGGAACGGGGTACTGATTGGGGATGATCAGCCATGATCACATTGAATGGCGGTGCTGGCTCGAAGGGCCGAATGGCCTACTCCTGCACCTATTGTCTATTGCCTATCCATGCCTGATCCTCCGAGTTACTCCATCATTTTGTGCTCTTGGCAAGATTCCAGCATCTGCAGTTCCTTGTGGCTCCATGAGGGTTGAGGAGTCATAGGTCATAAGGTCCTCCACCAACAAGAAACATTTTACTTTCTGGAGTATTAAAATAAGGACCACGTTCTGCTATAAAGCAAATCCGTTTGAAGGAGATTTGAATTTGAATATGTCTACCTGTATTTTGTTTAAAAATTCCTTGCATTCTTCAGTATATCTCTGCTGAACTTGGATGTAAAGGTTTTCACAGGAAAATAATTGCTATGCATGTGGAACAGGCCGCTCGGCCCAATTTGCCCAGACCAGCCAACATGTCCCATCTGCACTAGTCCCGCCTGCCAGCATTTGGTCCATATCCTTCCAAACCATTGCCTGTCAGATGTTACGTAAGCCACAAGACCACGGGGGGAACTCCGACGTGGAGCCTACGGGGGGGACCACCAAAGGGGGAGCTCCGCACAGAGACCACTGGGGAGCTCGGCACAGAGTCCACGGGGGGGGGAGCTCCGCACAGAGACCACGGGGGGAGCTCCAAGGTGGGGACCACGGGGACAGCTCCACACAGAGACCACGGGGGGAGCTCCATGCTGAGACCACGGGGGGAGCTCCATGCTGAGACCACGGGGGGAGCTCCGCACAGAGACCACTGGGGAGCTCGGCACAGAGTCCACGGGGGGGAGCTCCGCACAGAGACCACGGGGGGAACTCCAAGGTGGGGACCACGGGGACAGCTCCACACAGAGACCACGGGGGGAGCTCCAAGGGTTTGGACCACGGAGGAAGCTCCGACAAATAATTTAGTTCAGTTGGGGATACAGGCAGGCCCTTCCGCCTACAGAGTCCATGCCGACCAGCGATCCCCGCACATATTATCTACACAGTCCCAATGGCATTTCCAGTGAATCTATCACTAACGGTCAGATGGAATTATTTCCCCACAGCTATTACAATAAAATCTTCCACTGTATTTCCAAGTAATCGTTACCACAGAGTCAATTAAATATTACAGTAGACTTAGAAATTAATTTTCCACAACCAAACCTAAACTGATTGCAAGCAAAAAAAATCACATTAGCCGAACTAGCTGGCCTTCATTGCCAGTAAAAAAGATGTTATAAAATGCTAATGAATGAACCAATTATAATACTGGCATGCATCCATCCATCTGGTTAAAGAGAGACTTCAGGCTTTAGAGATACAGCGCGGAAACAGGCCCTTCGGCCCATCGAACATCGACCAGTGATCGCCCCGTACAACAGCACTATCCCAAACACACCCCGCGGGGACAATTTACAATTTTACTGAAGTCAATTAACCTATAGACCTGCACGTCTTTGGAGTGTGGGAGGAAACCGGAGCACCTGGAGAAAACCCACGCAGGTCACGGGGAGAGCATACAAACACCACATAGACAGCACCCGAGGTCAGGATTGAACCCGGGTATCTGGCGCTGTGAGGCGGCACCTCTGCCGCTGCGCCACCATGACGCCCTTAAAGAGGTTGAAAAATAATAGTGCTACAAATTGGATGAACAACTAATGCAGCCAATAATTGTGTCACAGCAGCTGTCAAAACCAGACCAGGGTTTGAAATCAGTAAAGAGGCTATAAAAAGTGTAATCAGCTCTGAGTCATTCTGCAGTTGTTAGTGAGCCAACCTAAATGATCAGCCTCTCATTTTCTCTCAATCTCTTCAGCTTTTTATTTGCCTAGATAGTTTAGTCTAGAGATGTGGCACGGAAACAAGCCCCTCAGCCCACCGAGTCCGCGCCGACCAGCGATCCCCGCACCCTATCACACACCAGGGACAATTTTTACATGTGCCAAGCCAATGAACCAACAAACCTGCACGTCTTTGGATGTGCGGGAGGAAACCGAAGATCTCGGAGAAAACCCAAGCAGGTCACGGGATACAATCTCCGTACACACAGCATCTGTAGTCGGGTTCGAACCCGTGTCTCTGGCGCTGTAAGTCAGCAACTCTACCCCTGCGTCACCCTTATGAGAGCTTAGCAAGCTCTCGTTTTCTCTCAATTACTTCAGCTTTTACTTTGCCTAGATAGGCTTACAGCAAGATTTCCAAGAGGCGGCACGGTGGCGCAGCGGCGGAGTTGCTGCCTCACAGCTCCGCAGACGCGGTTGGGTCCTGGGTTTGCACATTCTCCCTATGACTGCGTGCGTTTATCCGGGTGCTCCGGTTTCCTCCCACGTCCCAAAGATGTGCGGGTTTGTAGGTTAATTGGCCCTCAGTAAAATTGCCCCCTAGTGTGTAGGGAGAGGTGTCAGAGTTGAAGAGAGACGAATCGTCTGACTATTAATACTGCTGATGTAATAAATTGATCCCTTTTTAATTTAGAGTGCATCTCATTTTGTTACATGCAGCAATAATGAAAATAGACGAGATATTGATTTCAAAAGAAATGCCATTTTCTCAACCATTTTATCTCGACACTTACAAGCCGCAGGTAATGGGACTTCATATGAGAAACATTTCGTGAGAGATACCCGCTCTGCATGTTAAGTGCAAAGTGTCCCGGATATTGAGCCGTGAATCTATGGACGGTATCACAGGAGGGATATAAATGCTGTTGTTGTTATTGTAAACTAGTTAAATTTATTAATATCACATGTACCGTAGTACATTGAAAGGCTTTTTTCTCGTGTGCTATCCAGTCAACGAAAAGACTACACATGAGAGTTTTTCACACAGAGAGTCGTGAGTCTGTGGAATTCTCTGCCTTAGAGGGCAGTGGAGGCTGGTTCTCTGGATGCGTTCAAGAGAGAACTAGTCAGAGCTCTTAAAGATAGTGGAGTCAAGGGATATGGGGAGAAGGCAGGAATGCGGTACTGATTGGGGATGATCAGCCATGATCACATTGAATGGTGGTGCTGGCTCGAAGGGCCGAATGGCCTACTCCTGCACTTATTGTCTATCAAGTGCTCCACTGTGTACAGATACAGGATAAAGGGAATTGCATTTAGTTTATGAAAGAACTGCAGATGCTGGAAAAATCGAAAGTAGACATAAATGCTGGAGAAACTCAGCGGATGAGGCAGCATCTATGGAGCGAAGGAATAGGTGACGTTTCGGGTCGAGACCCGAAATGTCACCTATTCCTTCGCTCCATAGATGCTGCCTCACCCGCTGAGTTTCTACCACATTTTTGTCTACCGAGCATTTAGTTTAGTTTAGTTGTGTTTATTGTCACCTGTACCGAGGTGCAGTGAAGAGTTTTTTTGGTGCGCTTTGTCCAGTCAGTGGAAAGACAATACATGATTACAATCGAGCCGTCCACAGCGTGCAGATACAGGATAAAGGAAATAACACGAATAGCGTTTAGTGCAAGATAAACAATGGATGACACGTTGGCGCAGCGGTAGAGTTGATACCTGAGAGCGCCAGAGCCCCGGGTTCGATCCTGACTACGGGTGCTGTCTGTACAGAGGTTGGACCTTCTCCCCGTGACCGCGTACGGTTTCTACCACACGTCAAAGACGTACAGGTTTGTCCGTTAATTGTAAATTGTCCCTTTCGTGTAAGGTAGGGTCACTGGTCGGAGCGGACTTGGTGTGCCTGTTTCCATGCTGCATCTCTAAAGCCTAAAGGCCGGCATTGGTAAGTTGGGCCGAAGGGCCTATTTCTGTGCTGTACCACTCTACGAGTCCGCAACCCTATGACTCGGACTGTAGCCACTGACAACTGTTCAGCAAAACACAAACTAGGAATCTTTATCAGATAATGGAAAGAGGTCATACGGATTTGGAGGGATATGGGCCAAACGCGGGCGGGTGGGACTAGCGTAGCTGGGACATGTTGGCCGGTGTGGGCAAGTTGGGTCGAGGGGGCCTGTTTCCAAGCTGTATCACTCTAGTGCTCTAAATGCAATAACGTCACTTACGTAACCATTAGAAGCTGTGCGGAATAGCTATTTTTAACATAATTTCTGTTTTAAATCACAGAACCCATGCTGCCTAGTTAATCACAGTTGTTGAACTTCCAGACAAGCAACGTGACAGTTACCAAAATCCCTGCCCAGCGGGCGACTCGAGAATTCTGTGGCCTCCAGCGGCGAAGCTAAATGCCACACCAAGGATTCATTGTCAGATGAAGAGCTGGTGCCTTTGTGACTCGGTACCAGTGAGGCTCAGCTCATTTTAGGAGCATTCTCATTTTGAACCCAAATGCGTGCAAGACCAAGCGTTCTCACAATTGGGGGCTACACAAGTCAAGAGTGTTTTATTGTCATGTGTCCCAGATAGAACAATGACATTCTTACTTGCTGCAACACAACAGAATATGTAAACATAGTACACCGTAAACAATGTGATAAACGAGAGAGAGAAAAAAAAGTTCAGTGTGTATATATATGCATGAATGAATAAGTTTATTGGCCAAGTATATTCACATACAAGGAATTTGCCTTGGTGCTCCGCCCGCAAGTGACAACGTGACATACAGTGACAGTTAGGAATGACACATAAAACATTAAACATTAATAATAAAACGTTATCGATTAAAAATGTGAATTAAATATGTATGGCAAGTTTTAATGAGGGGTCCACTCATCCTTCTAAACTCCAGCGAGTACAGGCCCAGTGTCATCAAACGCTCATTCCTGGGATCATTCTTGTAAACCTCCTCTGGACCGTCTCCAGAGCCAGGACATTGTTCCTCAGATATGGTGCCCAAAATTGCTCTCAATATTCCAATTGTGGCCTGACCAGCGCCTTATAGAACCTCAGTATTACATGGCTGTTTTTTTGATACAAGCCCTCTTGAAATAAATGCCAACACAGCATGTCCTCTGGTTCTCGAATCTCTTACTCAACTGTCTTTCAATCAGGATGAGGCAAAAGAAAATCTATGCAATTTCTTTTGAATATGACGCGTGATTTTAATTCCCCGGCATTAGCGAAAGCCTAAACATTGTGACTTACTGTAAGTCGACATTCTTTCCACAGAGAGAGCATTGATGCCTGTTATTGCTCAGCAGTCGCTTGAAAGCAGGGTCACAGACAGATCATGTGTTGAGTGAATAATTGCATTTGCCGTATCTCGCAGCCCTGACGCATTCAATTCCCAGTCCCGAGGGTGAGACGTGCTGGCTGGCTGGCTTTTTCACCTCAAGCGGCAGCCAAACCAGTCAGTCATACATGAAGGTTAGATACGCTGTGTAGGAAGGATCGGCAGATGCTGGTTCAAACCCAAGACTGACACACAAAGCTGGAGTCATTCAGCGGGACAGGCAGCATCTCTGGGGGATGCGGAGTGGGTTAACGCTTCAGGTCTGAAGAAGGGTCTCCACCCTGAAAAGACACCCGTTGATTTCCCCCATAGATGCTGCTGCACCCGCTGAGTTTCTCCAGTACTTTTGTCTACCTTAAATTAAAGGATGTTCCTTTAGGAAGGAGAAGAGGAGGAATTTCTTTAGTCAGAGGGTGGCGAATCTGTGGAATACTTTGCCACAGACGGCTGTGGAGGCCAAGTCAGTGGACATTTTTAAGGCAGAGATAGAAACATAGAAACATAGAAATTAGGTGCAGGAGTAGGCCATTCGGCCCTTCGAGCCTGCACCGCCATTCAATATGATCATGGCTGATCATCCAACTCAGTATCCCGTACCTGCCTTCTCTCCATACCCCCTGATCCCCTTAGCCACAAGGGCCACATCTAACTCCCTCTTAAATATAGCCAATGAACTGGCCTCAACTACCCTCTCTCGCAGAGAGTTCCAGAGATTCACCACTCTCTGTGTGAAAAAAGTTCTTCTCATCTCGGTTTTAAAGGATTTCCCCCTTATCCTTAAGCTGTGACCCCTTGTCCTGGACTTCCCCAACATCGGGAACAATCTTCCTGCATCTACCCTGTCCAACCCCTTAAGAATTTTGTAAGTTTCTATAAGATCCCCTCTCAATCTCCTAAATTCTAGAGAGTATAAACCAAGTCTATCCAGTCTTTCTTCATAAGACAGTCCTGACATCCCAGGAATCAGTCTGGTGAACCTTCTCTGCACTCCCTCTATGGCAATAATGTCTTTCTCAGATGCATAGATTCTTGTGATTAAGAAGGAACTGCAGATGCTGGAAAATCGAAGGTACACAAAAATGCTGGAGAAACTTCCGCCTTCCCAGCCGCTGTGACGCTCCACTAAGGTCAGCCATCGTCCTCCGCCTGTTCCACCGTTGAGGTCTTGGTTGGATTGCTCTTTGTCGGAGACCTCCCCCTGAACCTTACTGCCATAGGTGGCCCTACCAGGAGCATAGATCCAGACGGCATCGCTCTCAGGATCTCAGGTCCACACAAGCTTCTCCACCACGACAAGGTGACAATCCCCCATCACTTATGAACTTATTGGTGACGAATCTTTGACCTGAAATGTCAATCCTTATCTCCTTGCACAGATGCAGACTGACTTGCTGAGTATTTCTGGCACTTTTCATTCTTAATTAGATTCAGTTTAGTTTAGTTTAATTTGGAGATACAGTGCGAAAACAGGCCCTTCGGCCCAGCGAGTCCGTGCCGACCAGCGATCCCCGCACATTAACACAATCCTGCACACACTAGAGACTATTTACATTTACACCAAGCCAATTAACCTCCAAATCCTGCACGTCTTTGGAGCGTGGGACGAAACCGAAGATCTCAGAGGAAAAACCACGCAGGTCACGGGAGAGAACATACAAACCCCGTACAGACAGTGCCCGTAGTCAGGATCGAACCCGGGTCTCTGACTACCGCTCCGACACCATGCCGCTCATTTCTAGCATCTGCAGATTATTTTTTGATTTCCACATTTAATTGTGATGTGACTGTGACAATTAACAGTTGACAAACTCTAACTATTCATTGTCAACTATCACAAATCACATGCTGTTTCACCAGATTACCATCTGTAGTGGCTTTACTCTTTTATGAAGTGCAAAACTTTATAAAGTACAATACTGTATAAACTCCATAACTTTATAAAGTTTAATCAAACCAAGTAACAAACACTTTTTTTTAATTAAATGGATATAAATAGACCCATGCTGTGATGGTACACCTTGTGAATGTGTTGGCCCTGGAGAGGGTCCAGAGGGGGTTTACAAGAATGATCCCAAGTACAATCGGGTTAACCTATGATGAGCGTTTGATGGCACTGGGCCTGTACTCGCTGGAGTTTAGAAGGATGCGGGGACCCCTCATTGAAACTTATCGAATGGTGAAAGGCTTGGATCGAGTGGGTGTGGAGAGGATGTTTCCACTAGTGGGAGAGTCCAGCACCAGAGGTCATAGCTTCAGAATTAAAGGGCGTTCCTTTAGAAAGGAGATGAGGAGAAATTTCTTCAGTCAGAGGGCGGTGAATCTGTGGAATTCATTGCCACTGACAGCTGTGGAGGCCAAGTCAGTGGATATTTTTAAGGCAGAGATAGATGGATTACTCATTAGTACAGGTCTCAGAGGTCATGGGGAGAAGGCAGGAGAATGGGGTTAGGAGGAAGAGATGGATCAGCCATGATTGAATGGCAGAGTAGACTTGATGGGCCGAATGGCCTAATTGTGCTCCTATCACATGAACATCTTGCCATTCAACACCAAGCTCCTTTCAACCCTGTCTGTGGAATTATTAATTTAAATGCGCTGGAGTGCTGGAGTAACTGGGCGGGTCAGGCAGCATCTCTGGAGAACATGGATAGGCGAAGTTTCGGGTTCGGATCCTTCTTCAGACTGACTTAATGGGCCGAATGGCCTAATTCTGCTCGTATCACCGCTGACTTTATGAACTTATGAATGTGAAGTGTCACATATTTTCATGCTTCAGGTGGTCCCACTCGAAAGAAAAACTCTTAAACTGTCCCATTCCCAGAGCTGCCAGGGTTGGAGACAGACAGACCAACCCTCAGTCAACTTGCCGCAGCGTCTCATGATCTCATTATTATTTTGCACATTAGTGCAAGCGCATTTGATCAAAGCCATTCCAATGAAACAGGATCTCGTGTCCCACTGCATGGCAGACTAAAACCTGGCAGCAACGATGATTAGATAAATGAATTCAAGCTTTCCAAACACAAGCTACAAAACAAGGTCGTGATTTTGGCATTTAGGCAAATGTTCGCTTATTAAAATACAAAATGATCTTGGCATCTCAGCAAAAGCCTGACTTTTTGTGCTCGTTCCGCAGTTGCACTCAGCAACGGGCATTGGTGTAGCAAGGAACTGCAGATGCTGGTTTAAACCGAAGGTAGACGCAAAACGCTGGAGTAACTCAGCGGGACAGGCACACATCTCTGGAGAGAAGGAATGGGTGACATTTCGGGTCGAGACCTTCTTTCAGACTGAAGAAGGGTCTCGACCCGAAACGTCACCCATTCCTTCTCTCCGGGGATGCAGCCTGTCCCGCTGAGTTACTCCAGCGTTTTGCGTCTATCTTTGGATTCCTAACCTCCAGTCTGAAACAGAGATAATACAACAGGGGTGGCACGGTGGCACATCGGTAGAGTTGCTGCCTCACACCATCAGAGACCCGGGTTCGATCCTGACCACGGGTGCTGTCTGCATGGAGGTTGTAAACTCTCCCTGTGACCGTGTGGGTTTTCTCAGATTGTGCACATCTCAACAAATCAGATTCAGATTCAGATTCAATTTTAATTGTCATTGTCAGTGTACAGTACAGAGACAACGAAATGCATTTAGCATCTCCCTGGAAGAGCGACATAGCAAATGATTTGAATAAATAATAATAAGTGTCCGGGGGGAGATGATTGGCAGTCACCGAGGTACGTTGTTGAGTAGAGTGACAGCCGCCGGAAAGAAGCTGTTCCTCGACCTGCTGGTTCGGCAACGGAGAGACCTGTAGCGCCTCCCGGATGGTAGGAGGGTAAACAGTCCATGGTTGGGGTGAGAGCAGTCCTTGGCGATGCTGAGCGCCCTCCGCAGACAACGCTTGCTTTGGACAGACTTAATGGAGGGGAGCGAGGAACCGGTGATGCGTTGGGCAATTTTCACCACCCTCTGCAATGCCTTCCGGTCGGAGACAGAGCAGTTGCCATACCATACTGTGATGCAGTTGGTAAGGATGCTCTCGATGGTGCAGCGGTAGAAGTTCACCAGGATCTGAGGAGACAGATGGACCTTCTTCAGTCTCCTCAGGAAGAAGAGACGCTGGTGAGCCTTCTTGATCAGAGTAGAGGTATTGTGGGTCCAAGAGAGGTCATCGGAGATGTTGACTCCCAGGAACCTGAAGCTTGAAACACGTTCCACCTCCGTCCCGTTAATGTGGATGGTGGTGTGCGTGCCGCCTCTGGACTTCCTGAAGTCTACAATGAGCTCCTTGGTCTTCTTGGATGTAAGGGCCAGGTTGTTGTCAGCGCACCATGCTGCTAAGTGCTGGACCTCCTCCCTATAGGCCGACTCATCATTGTTGCTGATGAGGCCAATCACCGTTGTATCATCTGCATATTTGATGATGGTGTTAGTACCATGTACAGGTGTGCAGTCGTAGGTGAAGAGGGAGTAGAGGAGGGGGCTCAGCACACAGCCCTGAGGAACGCCGGTGTTCAGGGTGAGGGTTGAAGAGGTGTGCTTGTCTAACCTCACAGACTGGGGTCTGTTGGTTAGAAAGTCCAGTATCCAGTTGCAGAGGGAGGGGTCGATGCCCAGGTTACCGAGTTTGGTGATCAGTTTTGATGGTATAATGGTGTGGAATGCTGAGCTGTAATCGATGAACAGCATTCTTACGTAAGTGTCTCTGTTGTCGAGGTGGGAGAGGGCGGAGTGAAGTGCCGTTGAGATGGCATCCTCCGTACTCCTGTTCTTGCGGTAGGCAAACCGATAGGGATCCAGTGTGGGGGGTAGGCAGCTTTTGAGGTGTGCCAGGACCAGCCTCTCGAAGCACTTGGTGATGATGGGGGTAAGTGCAACTGGGCGGAAGCCGTTGAGGCTTGCCGCAGTGGAGTGTTTTGGCACTGGCACGATGGAGGTGGTTTTAAGGCAAGTGGGGACAACTGCTTGGGCAAGTGACAGGTTGAAGATGTCAGTCCAGACGTCTGTCAGCCGCGCAGCACAGGCCCTGAGCACGCGCCCGGGGATGCCGTCAGGGCCAGCAGCCTTACGTGCATTAGTCTAAATGAGCAGATTTGTAGCTTAAATGACTTCTGTAAAGTGTCCCTAGTCAGTAAGATAGAACTACTGTCCGGGTGATCGCAGGTCAGTCCTGATTCCGTGGGCTGAAGGGCCTGCTTCCACGCTGTGTATCTAGAACTAAGGCTAATGGGCCTGTCCCACTTGCCGATTTTTTAGGCGAGTGCCGGCGACGCTCATGGTTGTACCAGGTCGCCGAGAAACAGGCGACAACCTACATCATCCTGGCGACAACCTCCGGCAGCGCCCACGTCAGTAGAAGTCAAGCTACGCTCATTGGCGTCAAACCCACTGTCGCCAAAAAATTTCCGACATGTTGAATATCTAGCGGCGATCGGAAAGGCGCTACGACTTTTTGCGCGACTGAGGAGACGACTCCCGGCGACAAACGGCGAACAAGCGGCGACAAACTAGTCGCCTGTAGTTGCCTAAAAAATCACCTCAGTGGGACAGGCCCTCAAATCTCCTCTGCTTCTGCATCTCCATTTTAATTCTTCCGAGTCTTGCAAGTTAAATATCGGATCCACCTAACAACCAACCAAGAAAGCAAATTTAAGGCCCACAGTGATATGTGTATATGTATGGAATTTTAAATTCAAGTTAGCAATCTAGGATCTAAATATTAAATGGAGACATTAGAAGCTGCATGTGCTGGAGTCTTGAACAAAACAAAATGTTTCTTCCCAGCTGTTATCAGGTAATTGAACCATCAACAGCTAGAGAACGGTCCTGAGCTAGCACCTACCTCATTGGAGACCCTCGGACTATCTTCAATCCGAATCTACTGGACTTTATCTTGCACTAAACGTTATTCCCTTTATCCTGTACCTGTACACTGTCGGTGGCTTGATTGTAATTATGTATAGTCTTTCCGCTGACTGGTTAGCACGCA